>NW_009929113.1:28230-28822 GCF_000696875.1 Nestor notabilis
CCCTGCCAAAGTCATGTACTGGTCAATAGTCTTGGATAACCAGCCATTTCATGCTCTGCACAGGCAATGAAACCAAACCAAACAGGTTTAAAGCTCACCCGAACGGCTGTGTCCACACCTGCTGAGGCCAGTCGATTGATCTTCCCATCGGCTCCGTGCTGGAAGTCCAAGCTGTAAACAGGCTCCTTATTATGCCACACTATTTCACAAGTGATGACCTTCATGTCTGCTAAAGAAAACAGAGTAAATGCCAGAAAAAGCCTTGGTTTCTTATGACTAAGGCAATCAAAGTTAACGCAGATTTGGCAAGCACCGCTGACAGATCCCGTGACAATTTCACAGCAGAAACTGACAGGATGGTTTGAGGAAGATCGTTTCTAAGTGCTACGATTTATTACGGCTACAGTTACCGCCTGGGCCCTGCATGAGAAGGATAACAAAGCCGCGTCTCTCAGCGGAATCAAACGTTGTGGCAGAAGCGCGGGAGAGGGTTACAAAGAAGGCACACCGGGGGCAGACACCAAAGCTTGCCGCTTTCAGCCCCGCAGCGCAGGGCAGCGCCAGGCGGGACGGGCACTGCGCGCATCCTCCC
>NW_009929114.1:0-323 GCF_000696875.1 Nestor notabilis
TGTGGGTGGCACTGAACTTGTCCTGACTGGCAATGGGTGGGGGAGGTTTTATCTCTGGCTGTGGACTTCTCTTTTTCAGGGTCCTCCAAATCCAGCTGGGTCACTCTCACTTTCCTGGCCCAGTCCCCAGGTTTTCCCCAGGTTTTCCCCTGTGGTGTTTGCCAGCCCCGCAGCTCTGCCCTGCAGCTACAGCGATGGCACCAGCACGTGATGCCCAGTCCCTGGGGAATTCCCAGGATACTTGTGGCACCACGGGAAACAGATGGGACTGGTTTCCTTGCCAAAGGCAAACGTGCCCATCACCGGCCCCGCGTGGGGGGTAT
>NW_009929114.1:377-2074 GCF_000696875.1 Nestor notabilis
TGGTGCTGAGCCCCAGCACAGTCCCTCTGGAGCCCCAGCACAGTCCCTCTGGAGCCCCAGCACACGGGTACAGCGTGGTTTGGGCCATTGCCTCACACCAGGGATGTGGAAATTGCTGTGGGCAGGATCGGGAACTGCCCACACGTGCCAAGGAGTATGTGGGGCTGGAGTGAGCCCTGACCTTGGGACAGGGGGTGGCCTGGGGACAGCAGGGAGCAGGTCCTGACCTGCAGCCCTGGCTGGGGACAGCCAGTGGCAGAGGAGAGGAACATCCTGCAACTCCCAGCCCTTGCTCCTGTCTGATGGTCCCTTCCTGCACATACAGCCCAGCAGACCCCAGCTCAGTTCCCTGCTCACAAAGCACTCCCGGGTCCCGCCTGTGCAGTGAGCATTAGATGTGGCTTTGGCTGTTCCTGGCCAAACACGGAAACGTTTGCTCAGGGTCTGTGCTTTTTGAAGGGGTTTTTGGTTCAAGTTAGAAATCTGCTCAAACCCAGGAGGAGACTTTCTGGTTTTGCTTCCTCTCTGTGCTGCTCCCTGTGAAATTTCATTTCTCCTCATGGAAGAGGCTCTAGTTCCTCAATCCTCATCCTGAACGTCTTAATATTGTTTTGAAACAGCCCCACTGAGACGCGGTGCCCTTGACAGGAGGGTTTGTCCCCTTCTCCTCTGAGCAAGACCCAGCAAAGCACTGACAATGGGCAGCAGCAAGGTCACAGCACCAGGAGGCTGCACGTGGGGATTTGGCCTTTTAACCCTCTCCTCTGCTCTTGGCTGCTTCTTTCCGTGCTAAGTGAGCTCTGCCTATGGGCTCCGGGCGCCAGGGATGCGTTGGGGCTGGTGCTGATGGGCTGATCACAGCCCGTGGATGCTGTCTGGGTGCCTGTGGGACATGGCTCTTCCCTGGGTGGTTTGTCCCTCCCTGGCAGGAACCAGCAGCACCGGAGCGGCTGTGTCCTTGTGTTCCTGTCATGGGCCAAGACCTGATGGTGACTCTCCAAAGCCGTAGCCACGCATTCAAGCCTGGCTCTGTGTCTGCCAGGCAGCCTGTGAGTGCCCCTGTCTGAAGTGGGGGTAAGGGAGGCACAGAGCACCCTGAGCTCCTCCAGCCCCGATCCTCCACGTGCGGTTCCTCCAGTACAGGCACCCAGGGCTGTGCTTGCCCAGGGCATGGCCGTGCTGTGCTTGAGCAATAGCTGAGTTTCACAAGCACTTGGTTCAGGGATGTTTCCTCTGGCAGCCAGAACTTCCCTGGATGCAGCACGAGATCCGCCTGCATCAGCGGCCGCAGGTTTCCTGTGCCTGGTCCTGACGCCTCCCCAGCGGGAAATGAAAGTCCCTTAAATCATTTCTTCACTCCTCAGCTCCATCCCAGAGCCTGTGGGAGGGTCTGGCCAGCCCAGCTCTCCCTGCTGGGGACCCTGGGGTGCCCCCCTTGTCCCTGCCTGCACCCAGCTCTTGCTCTAGCCTCCAGCCCAAGAGCTGTGGCATGTCAGGGCCCCACAAGTTTTGCCTTTGGGATGTGATCCCGGTGTGCTGGATGTCCCCTTCTCTGCATGGCTGCCCTGTGCTGGGCACCCTGATGATTTGGTTGCCCCCAGTGCCCAGCCCTTTCACAGCCTTGCTGGGTGTGCAGGGACTCCAGGGTGAGAAACCAGAACGTGCTTCCTTGGTGTGCCCCGGTGCTGCTCTTGTTG
>NW_009929114.1:2222-2426 GCF_000696875.1 Nestor notabilis
TTTGGTGGGTCTGTGCTGTGACAGCAGCAGCTCCTGCCCAGGGCAGACTTGAGCACTGTGGGATGGGGTGAGGGGGCTGTTCCCAGCCTTTGCTTGGCAAAGACAGAGCAGGTAGCGAGAATACAGACCCATCAGCTGTGCTGGCAGAGCCAAACCCTCCCTGCAGCAGGGCTGCACCCAGTGGAGAGCTGGACACTGAGCTGT
>NW_009929114.1:2515-2791 GCF_000696875.1 Nestor notabilis
CAGGGGAGCCAGGCGGTGGCTGAGCAGGAAGCTGTGGGGCTCCGGGGCCGTCCCGCATGGGCTGTGGCAGCGGCCCCGACGCCTCCCTTGCCCGCGGTTCCCGTTTTGGCGCGGGTATAAAGGCAACGTGGGCAGGGAGAGCCCAGCACTGCGGCACCACGGGGCAGCCGGATGGGAGCGCAGAGCCTGGCTGGGGCTTGCGGGGCGCTGGCTTTGTGCCTGGTGCTCGCCACGGCCGCCAACCCCGGCTTTGTGGTGAGGATCACCCAGGCAGGG
>NW_009929114.1:2892-9290 GCF_000696875.1 Nestor notabilis
GGTGCCAAAGGCACCATCGCTTCGGGCTTCCCGCTGGTGCACCCGTTGGCGCTGGGACAGGCGCTGAGCAGAGGGTGCTGCTCTCATGGCACGTGCTGGCGCAGCAGAGCCCTGTAGGAGTGAGCTGCGGAGGTGGGAGCTGCAGGGGGACGCTGACAGAGATGGATGGGCCCCGTGCTGGTGTTACTGAGGCAGGCAGAGCCCAGCTCCGGTGGAGCGCTGTTATGGATTGAAATGCTTTCCGTGAGAAACAGCTCATTTAGCCGGCAGCTCTGCCAGCCATGCGGGAGCAGGGATGTGACTTCCCTTCCCAGGCAGATGCAGGGATGCGGCTCCCGCTGTGTTGCTCCCTGGGATGTGTCCTCAGTCCAGCTTTGCCTGCTGGTGCTGAGCATGGAGCAGCACAGTGCCCAGGCCCTCCCGCACACCTCACCCAGCACCCAGCGAGGACTGGAACCTCTCTCCCCTGCCACTGCGTGGCCACCACCTTCCCCTGGGGTTTGGGCAGACCTCAGGCAGCACTGCTTGTGTGCTCACAGGGCTCTGGGCACTGAGATAAGCTTTAAAGATAGCCTGGGAGGTGGAAAGCAGCCAGGGCATCACCTGCGTGTTTCTTTTAACCCTTTTGCTCTGTGCCCGGTGCATGCTCCCAGCTCCCATGGGAAGTGTGTGGTGGTGATGATGCTCTGCCTCTGCCCCTGCAGCCCATCAGCACGGCATCACGGTCCTGGAGAAGGAGCTGGCCCAGCTGAAGCTGCCGGACATCTCAGGCGACTTTCGCATCTGGCACGTGGGGAAGGTGCAGTATGAGATCTCCAGGTGAGCTCTCCAGCACCCTGGCACAGCTCACTGCACCCCAGTCTGTGCGAGGGGCAGGAGGGGTGAGAGGGTGGGGAGCCCCGCAGCAACAAGGACTGTCCTGTCCCATCCACAGCTCCCTGAGGTTCTGGCCCTGCCCTTGGGGCAGGCAGAGACCCTCCTGCTTCACCCCTCTGTCCAAAGGGGAAAAGGGCAACTGGGGTGATGGGTGGATTTTGAAGCCCAGTGGGTGGAGGTGGCTTTGCCCACGGGAGCAGGAGCTCAGCCCCTGCAGAGATCCCAGATCCTCACTGCCCCTGTTGCACCCCTCAGCTCCTGCTGTGCTGGGTTTTGAGCTGCTCTCTGGGTGACTGCAGGGGCCACACTGTGCTGTGCACCCCTGGCAGGCATCACTGTGCCAGCAGGATGGTAGCTGGGATGCTGCCGTGTGCATGAGCCCCCCCCTAACGTGACTTGTATCTGTTACTGGTTTCTGTTCAGGCTGTCCCTCCGCAGCTTCCACCTGCCGTACTCGCGGATCTCGCTGGTGCCCGGCGTGGGCCTGCAGGTCTCCATCTCCAACGCCTTCGCCGAGCTGGACGGGAGCTGGCGGGTGAAGATGCACTTCATGTGCGTGCCCGGCTCCCCCCTCCCTGCCCCGGTGCTTCGCCCTGCCTCGACTGCCCTGGCTCTGGGCAGGTTCCTTCTCCTCTCCCTTCTCCTTGTGTTTCGGGCAGCTGTGGCTTTGCTCTCTCCAGATGTGCTGACTTGTCTGTCCTGCAGCAGCTGCTGTATTCCTGACATGAGCCAGGTCCCTCCATGCCAGGAGCCCTCAGAGCTGCCCAGGCAGTGGTTATCCTGCTTGCAAGTGGTTGGGGAGACAACATGAAGCCATCTCCCCTCGTGGCACTTGGGGGTGTGAGGGACTGTCCCTCCTACCTGCTTGCACTGGGGGCACCTTCCTGAGCACCCACAGGGACAGGGGGTGGGCAGAGGTTGGTGTCATTTATACAGTCACAGGCATTGAGAACTGTCCCTTTCTTGTCCTGTCCCTGAAGTCGGGACCACGGTTCATTTGACCTGAGGGTGGAGAACATCTACATCAAAACCCACCTGAAGCTGGGCAGCGACACCTCCGGGAAACCCACCATTGACACCTCCGCCTGCAGCACCCGCATCTCCAGCATCCGGGTGCACTTCTCGGGCAAGTTTGGGTACGTGACATCACTGTCGGGATGTGGCTGCCAGGCCCTAGTGCCAGGAGCAGGATATAGTGCCTTGGGGGCTGCCCTGCAGGCTGCCTGCACCAGCCAGCTCTGGGCTCTTGCACTGTCCTTCTCATCCAGATGTGCAGCTGCATCAACTGAAATCTGGCCTGAATTTACCCTGCTATGGCTGCATGTTTAGGGGAGATTTAAGGCAGTCACTTGACGTGTGCAGGTGGTTTACAAGCAGGTCTGTTTACAAACGTAAACCTTGAGGCAAAGCCAGATGCCAGGCTGGCGTGGGAATGTTGTTTCCCAGTGTCCTGCCACATTAGTGTTCCCGTTTCCTGGGCAAGTACTCTTGTATTTCTGCAGCTCCTCTGAGCTGCAGAAAGCAGATCTCCTCTGGTTTTCTCTGCAGGTGGCTTTACAACCTGTTCCATAAAGCTATTGAGTCCAGATTCCGGAAGATCTTGGAGAGCAAGGTAGGTGAGGGAAGGAGGGCAGAGCTCTGGGTTTTCCAGGTGGTCTTTAGCCCCTGCCTGCAGGCGATGTGTAAGAAGGACTGGAGCATGTGCAGGGATCTGGCTGGAGCCAGAGCCTGGGGCCGTGCTGCCCGTCTGGTGAGAACCAGAGGAATGGGCACCACTAACCCCATCCCTGGCAGTGTTCAAGGCCAGGTTGGACAGAGCTCTGGGCAAAGTGGTTTAGTGTGAGGCATCCCTGCCCATGGCAGGGGGTTGGAACTGGATGATCTTAAGATTCTTTCCAACCCAAACTATTCTATGGTTCTAGCTGCAGCCTCAGCAGCATCGTGTGCCTTTGGCTGGATCTGAAACCTGCAGCTGCTGCCAAAGCCGGAGTAATTGGCTCCTAATTAACAAAGACTTTTCTTTCCATGTGGTCAGTTAATTGGATCTTATGCCTTGGCCAAACTCAGTGTAGCAGAGGAAACCTGGTCAGAGCTGGCCTTTAAATGCCTGCGCTCCCGGTGCTCCCAGGTGCTTTAGGGAGCACCGGGTGGGAATTCTCATTCTGGACATCAGACACTTCCCATCCTGTTTTAATGGGGTGTGTTGGGGAGGCCCCAGTACAAAATCCTACATGCAGGAGTCCTGTAACAAGACATGGAAACAAGCTGTTAGCAGTAATTACTACAAGGCTAACTGGCACGAGTTACAGCCTCCCTGGATGTGAACCCTGCTCAGGAAGGAGGCAGTTGGAGAACAGGCAAATCCCGCTCCCACAGCAGATCCCATTCTGCCTGAGCGCTATTCCCGATGCCATGCACTGGCATTCCCAAGGTCCCCGGGAGCTGAAGCAGCAGATGGGCTGGCAGCGGGAGCAAAGCCAGGGCTCAAAGCTTTTTTCTACTGTTTTGCCTCATGGCAGGAGGGCTCTGGGGCCCCAAGGGAACCTCTGCAGCTCTGTGCTCCCAGGCAGCAATGAGGTGTTTCCAGCACACAGGAATATCACCTGGGCACTGGCAAGAGCAGCACTGTATCGACAAGGCCATGCCCAGGCTCTGTCCTCCTCTTCCTCCCCAGTGCTGCACAGCCAGTGGCTGTATTGCTGTCAGCGGTGTCACTGCTCCTCTAGAGCTCCGCATCCCTCTGCTGCTGCTGGATGCGCTCAGGCAGATGAGGGGCTGTTTGTGCCATTATGGGAAAGCACTGGAAGAGAGCTTGTGCAGACTTATCTCACGCTGCAGGACTGTGCCCTGCAGTCAATTTCCTGGGCTAGTGTTTAGCCTGCAATTAAATCCCGCTGTAATGCCGAGGCTTCAGCTGTGGGTGACAGCGGCAGAGGGATCTGCTCCATCCTGGCTGTAGGAGCTCAGGAAAGCTCTGCTTTGTCAGTGCAATTAGTGCTCCTGCCCCTGCGGGGAGGGTCAGCTCTTCCAGCTGCTCTGCTTCAGCCAAGTCTTAGCCTGTTCAGCACAATTCATTCCAGCATGGGCCATAGGAAGAGTCTGAGGGCATGTGTGAGATTCCTTTTGAGGCCTCCATGGAGCTGGGCTGTGCATGGGGAGCTTCCTGCAAGCAGGTGTTTGCAGGTACAAACCCAGCTTGTATCATGGACACTTAATTAACGTGCTGCCTGATGAACAGAGACAAGCACCATTGTGTGCTCTTTATTTAATGAGCTTTCTCAAGGGATGAAACCAGCCCCGGGAAGCACAACAGGGCTGCGGCTCTGGCCGGGGTGTGCTCTGTGCCCCTGCCCAGCTTTGCCCTCTCCCTCCTGCAGGTCTGCGAGAGTGTGGCCAGGTCTGTGCGCAGCGAGCTCCAGCCGTACGCCCAGACCCTGCCAGGTACTGGTGCTGCACGGGGCTTTAGGACAGGGTCTTACCTGTGTGTGCTGCTGGGGCACAGCTGCCGGACCCAGGGCACCCAGAGCATCCCTCGGGCCAGCAGCCAGCCTGCCCAGCTGAGAAAGTGACAGGAGGGAAATGGGAGGGTTTGCTGCTTAAAAGCAAGCACAAGTGAAGCTGGTGCTGAGGCCTGGCGCTGCCTGGATGTCTCTGGCAGTTTCCCCTGTCACCTCTCTCTTGCTCATCCACCTGCCTCGTGTTTTACAGTCACTGCCAAAATCGATGCCATGGCTGGGATCGATTACTCCTTGGTGGCACCCCCAACTGCTACCGCCCAGTCCCTGGACGTGGACCTGAAGGTGAGAGGCTGCCCTGGGGAAGCTTGATTTGGCCGATGCCATCACACAGGCGTTGGGAACCAGGTTTAGGCACCTTCTGCAAGTGCTGTTTGCCAGCCTGCTCAGCGGGTGAGTCCCACCACCCTCTGCTTCACCAGGGTGAATTCTTCTCCCTGGCTCACCGCTCTGACGTCCCCTTCCCTCCGCTGCCGCTGGCCTTGCCCCCAGACCACGACCGCATGGTTTACTTTGGAGCCTCCAGCTACTTCTTCAACACAGCCAGCTTCGCCTACCACGCAGCCGGGGCGCTGGTCTTCGAGATCACCAACTCCGTGGTGAGCAGCGCGGTGGGACGGGGCTGTCCCTGCTGGGGGTCATGGGGGCAGCAGGGCTGATCTCACCGTGGGTTTGGCTGTGCCGCATCACCCTGACACGACTATTCTCCTCCCACAGATCCCAAAGGGCGTTGAGTTCCACTTGAACACCTCCACCTTCTCAGCCTTCGTTCCCCAGGTGAGTGTCCAGCCCTGCCTCCCCACAGCTCCTGCTTTTTGCTCCGTGCAAGGTGGTATCCCCCAGGAATGGGGCTTTGTGCCACTGTCCCTACCCTCTCCCTGCCCCTCTGCAGCTGGAGAAGATGTACCCGAGCATGGAGATGAAGGTCAGGCTGTCTGCGCCCTCTGCCCCATTCCTGTACATCGGACCAGATGGGCTCTCACTCAAGCCTGTTGTGGATATCCAGACTTACGTCATCCTTCCTAACTCCAGCCTGGCTCCTCTCTTCCTCCTAAGCCTGGTGAGTTGTGATCTGTGGCCCTGCTTGGGCAGCTCCGGGTGCAGCCTCCCCTTTAGCTGCTGCTGTGTGCCCACGAGCTCTGCCCTGCATCTCAGCGGGACAAAGATTTGGGCTGTGCACCATCCCCCTGCTGCATTCAGCAGTGCTGAGCCACTGCTGTGAGCTCCTGACGGGAGGTGCTGGATGCTGCCCGACACCAGCGCAGTCCTGGGACAGGGGGGGGATGTCCCCACAGAAAATACCTGAGCTGGCACACAGCAGGTTTAATCCTGCAGGCAAATGCACCCCTGGATGGGCAGTGTCCTGCTGCCTTTTGGCTGGTCAGAGCCATCCCTGGTGTCTGGTGTGGGTTAAGGGGGGGTGGGCACTGCCAGACTCTGCTCTCTCCCCAGACAGGCAACGTGTCCGCTGTCATCGATGTGAAATCTGGCCACATAGTTGGGAGCCTGAAGGTGGGCAGGTACGGAGGGGGAGCAGCATGGGGGGACCTGGGGATGCTCCTGGGCTCCAGGGACAGAGGTGGCGTGGGGAGGTCCCGGGATGTGGACCTGGTGTGGAGGGGATGGGCTGGAGCCTGGAGGGAGGGGGATCCATGTGGCCATCAATGGGTGGGAAGTGCTCCCTCCACCGGGACACCGCCGCAGCACCGCTTCTGTCCCTGCGCAGGCTGAAGCTCTCTCTGAAGCATTCAGATGTGGGCACTTTCCAGGTAAACTACCCTTGACCATAAGCAGAGGCCCAGAATGGAGGCGAGACCCTGCTGGGGGGCAAGGAGCGGGCTCATTCCCCGCTGCCCCCCAGCACAGGGAGCTGGGGTGCACCCAGGATGCAGTCAGATGCTGTTGCCTCCCTCACCCCTACACTTCTTACCGTGCCAGCGTGGCCAGACAAAGCCGCTGGTCTCTGGTGAAGCGTGTGCCCGCCCCACCTACTCCGCCGTTTCTCCT
>NW_009929114.1:9321-10508 GCF_000696875.1 Nestor notabilis
CCTCCTGTGCCCAGTCACCTGCTCTCCCGCAGCCTAAAGCTCTTCCCTGCTCCCCAGGTACGAATGCTGCAGTCCATAATGAACGTCCTTGCTTCCAGCATCCTGCTCCCACGTCTTAATGGTGAGGATGTGCTGCGGGGACGGGGGTGCTGCAGCAGTTTCGGGCACGTTGCTCTGTCCGAGCAGGCCCAGCTCCTCCATTAAATCCCCGCTGCCGTGCCTGATCCGTGGGTAAAGCCCACAACAAGTGCCTGGGCTGCAGGCAGCAGTGTCGGGAGCCTCGTGGTGCTGCGACGTGCACCCAGCAGTGAACGCAATGGAAAACATGAGCACAACACGCATCCTAATGCTTCCCAGACCCTCTGCCCCGCTCGCTGCTTCCCGTGCCTCCCCCGCAGCTCAGGCCAGAGCAGGGCTGGTGGCTGCCGTCTTGCACGGCACAATGTGCAGTCCCTATAACCCGGCTGTGGAGCTTGGCCGGGATTTCCTCTGCTCCCCCGGGGAGCAGCGTGGGTGAAGAAAGGGCTGGGGAGGAGGAGGCAGCTCCTGCTTCGCACAGCCCGCGCTCCCTGTCGCTCCCATCCGCATCCCGACATGTCCACGTGTGTTGTGTTTTCCAGAGAGGTTGGCGCAGGGTTTCCCTCTGCCGCTGCCGGACAGGATCCAGCTCTCCAACATCCTCGTGAGGTTTCACCAGGTGAGTGAGGGGAGCACCCGGCCCTGGCGTGCAGCGCCAGCTCCCTGCCCGTGGTGGTCTCCACTTCTTGAACCCAGGGTCTGAATTACCCCTGACACTGGTGGCAGCGCGCGCAGCTCTGCAGCCTTAGCCCTGCGCCCTGCTGCGTGTGAGCATCCACCGCACAAACAGACGGCCCCCTCCCCCTCTGCTGGAAGGAGCCCCTGTTGTGGGAGGCCTTGGGGACACCCAGAGCGGTGCCGCGATGGGGGTGCTGACCAGTGTTACTGCAGGGCACGGCTGTGAAACGGCTTCAGAGCCCTCCATGGCTACAATGAGGGTCAGGGCTGTCGGGGTTGTGCTGGGGAACGTGACTGCCAGGGTCTGAGGCAGCCTCATGTTTTTATTCTTTTCCTCCCAGAACTTCCTGCTGCTCGGAGCAGACGTTCAGTATCAGCCCCAGGGACGGAGCTAAAGGGACGAGAAGGACATCAAGCACCAAACCTGTCTC
>NW_009929115.1:0-3881 GCF_000696875.1 Nestor notabilis
GCTCCCTCAGCCTGGCTCCAAGGCAGAGCGGCTCCAGCCCCCGCAGCAGCTCCAGGTCCTCCTCTGGCCCCTCTCCAGCAGCTCCACGTCCCTCTTGTGCTGTTCCCCAGAGCTGGACCAGGGCTGCAGGGGCTTCCCCCCAGAGCGCAGCAGAGGAGCAGGATCCCCTCCCTGAGCTGTTGCTCACGCTTTTGGGTCCACAGAACCACCACGTGTGACAGCAGCAGCACCACATTTTCAGCTCTAATGGGCATTTCTAGAGGGGATGCTCCTACCCTGGCCCTGGGGTGCACCCTGGGATGCTGCACCCTGTCCCAGTGGCTGTGGGGGGCGCATGTCCCCAGATTCCCTTGTGTGATGCAAGAAGTGGCCTCAGCAGAGGCAGTAGAGGGGGAGAATCCCCTCCCTCAACCTGCTGGTCATTCTTCTCTTCATGCAGCCCAGCAGACGAGAGGTTTTCTAGGCTGCAAACACGTTGCGAGCTCACCTGAGCCCTCTGGAGCATTCCCTGGGATAAGGATGAACACTGCATCACTGATGCTGGAAGTGGGGAGCACTGAGGAATCTCTCCATTGCTGAGTGATTGCAGGAATTAGGGGATTCCTTTTTATTTTAAATAATCTATTTGAGGATCTGGGCTGAGGTCCCATGTGAGGACTTGTGCTTTCACATCCCCCAAAGCGCTCGAGAAGCAGCTTCCTGTGTACAAAGGGGGTTCAAGGGACAGAGTCTTGACAGGCGCAAAATGTAAGTGCAAGAAGAAGTTTGAAACAGCTCAGAAAGCTCAGGAAGGTTCCCTTTCAGCTCCAGCCTAAAGGCCGGGTTGATCTATTAGCAGACGAGAATAGGCAGCTTCTTCACCAAATGTAGAGCTGATTCCCCTCTTTCTGAGGAGGATGAAGACATTTAATTCCCAATATAAAAGCCAGTGCTTACTGGTTTGGGCTGGGGATGGAGGTTTTCCTTCCCCATTCTTGAAAAAGCAACTGATCCTGGCTCAGCTAGGCAGCCAGACCCCAAAGATGCCACCTCTCCCCAGGGTTCTGAGTTTGTGGTTCCCCCATGGCATCTCTGACCACATGGAAGGAGAAGCTGGTCAGAGAGATAGAGTTGAAGGAAATTCTGCTGAAGTAGCAGATAAGGGCAGGGGAAGGCTCATCCAGGGGCAAAACTCTGCCTGAGGCTGCAGGGAGGGCATCAGGGCAAACCCATCTCTGCCCATTTCCCCTTGCCTGAAACGAGACAGAAAGTGTCTCCTCTTCCAAACAGCCCTAAATTCCCCACCACAGACCCGCAGGAGCAGGGAAAACTCAGAAACAACACACGGGGGAACAGCTCCCGAGCGGAGCAGAACATCCAACTCAGCAGCCGGGGCACATCTGGCAGCAGCTGGATGGAGACCGGGCTGGATCTGAGACCTGACGCAGCCACTCATTTGCACAGGGGGACCGCATGAGAGTGAGGGGCCAGCACTGGATCGTGCTGAGCATCTTGCATCCTGGTTTGCCCAACCACAGGACATCCCTGTGGAGCTGCACCTGCACCGCTGGTCCCACACATGCCAGCCCTGTCCCTGCTCTCCCAGGAGCCCTTAAACCCAGCCTAAACCCACCCTGAGCTCCCTGTGGGCTCCTGCCTTCCACTGCTGAGGGAAAATCAGCATCTTGCACTTACTTGCTTCCCAAAGGAGGAGGGCAAGCATCAGGCACCAAAACACATCCGTCAACCCACGGCGCGTGGAGAGGACCTTTCTGTGCCCGGCATCTATTACAGCTCGCGGTAGCAAGAGGGAGATGAGGGTGTCCCTGTGCACAAAGCCTTCCCTTCCACAGCTTGATGGGTGGAGATAACTGTGCTTCATCCAATGGCTGGATGAACCACCAGTGTTGTCAGATGGAGACATTGGGCTGATGGGTAGGACAGAGGATAATCGTACAATCACAGGCTGGTTGGAGTGTGAAGGAACCTTAAAGCTCCTCCAGCTCCAACCCCTGCCACGGGCAGGGACACCTTCCACTAGAGCAGGTTGCTCCCAGCCCCTGTGTCCAACCTGGCCTTGAACACTGCCAGGGATGGGGCCGCCACAGCTTCTCTGGGCACCCTGTGCCAGCGCCTCAGCACCCTCACAGGGAAGAGCTTCTGCCTCAGAGCTCATCTCAATCTCCCCTCTGGCAGGTTAAAGCCATTCCTCTTTTCCTGTCCCTCCATCCCTTGTCCAAAGCCCCTCTCCAGGTTTCTTGTAGCCCCTTTAGATACTGGAAGGAATCCCATGAGCATAATGAAAACTTGAGCTGAAAAACTCCATTTTCAAGCAAAGATGAGTGTGGCACCTGGGACAAAGAGCAGCATCATGACTGTGTGTGACAAGTAGCCCTGCTCCTCTCCAGGAACCAGCTCTGAGAGGTGTATCATGGAAACCACAGTGGGTCAGCACCCACAAGCATGCTGGTGCTCATGGACCAATGTCACCAGGTCATGCTTCCTAAGGGATGCTGAGATCCAAGCTCTCCATCCTTCCTCATACTGAAATTTAGGTAGAGTGGTCCTTGCTGGGGATATTGGGCTTTAAACTAGCCCTGGTTTCTCTCCCTCAGCGAGGGAGCAGGTTCTACTGTCACCTTTCAGTGCTGCCCTGATGCTGTGAAGCTGGTGATGGGCTCCTCTGTTTTGATACGCCGTGGCAGGGGACTGAGGTGAGAGGCATAGAGAGACACCCTGGGCAATGGGTCACCCTGTAACCCCCTTTGCCTCCTCCAACCATCCCCAGGGACCTGGGGTTTCTGTGGCATTGTGGGTCAATGCTCCTCTGCAACAGCAACATCAGCACTTTCACTTGAACCCTTCCCCATACTGAGCACCCAATATCCCCACGAATGTGTTTGGGTGGCATATCACCGGGTGCTCCATCATTCTGCAAGGAGCAGCACCAGGTTAAATCCTGCAGCAAGCACCAGGCACAGAACCTGAGGCTTTTACACCATTTGAGAGCCACAAAGTCACCTCGTCCTTCTGAGGTCCTGCCCATGATCCTGGTGAAGTTGCTGCTTCGGAGACTTTTCCAAGGAAGCAGCTCAGCTGATTTTCTGTAGTAATGCAAAGAGGAAGCCAGGGAGGTGCAAACCACTGATTTCTCTTCCCCTCCAAAGCCTGATGCAGCCTGTGACACACTCGTCCAAGCAAACCTTTCCAAAAGGCTTCCCATACATTTATTTTCCTTTCCCTTAGTCAGACCTGCTAGAAGCTGAATTACTTTGGGATAAGAAGATAGCTTGGACCGAGGTGGTTGGAAAGATTTGACAGCCCTTGTCCTTCATCCAGGCCCCCTCCAGCATCCCCTGGGTATTCCTGCAGGGAATGCGGGATCTGCTGTGGGCAGGGGATGGCCAGTGCTTCAGTGTCTTCCCTCAGCCAGATTATGGCCCCCCTTTAACCATAATCCAAGGAAATTCCTTGCCTTGCTCTTTGCTCTGCCATCCCTCTCCTCCACACGGCAGCCCCAGCTCGGCTGCATGCCAGCGGGTTTTGCCCCACTTCCACAGGGATGAGGAGGGTTTCATCAAGCCGGGAATGTGATGTTGGTGTCCCTCGAGCAGAGGTGGAGGCGGGGCTGTTGCCCACTGCCTGGAGAGGCTCAGGCCATGGGCATCATCACACTGGCGTAAACCGTCATGGGCTCCTTGTTGGGGCTCTGCAGCAAGAAGCAGGGAAGCAAAAGAGGGGCCTGAGCTGGGGGGGGATGTGGGTTGCCCCATGGTGATGTCCAGCCGGGGTGAGGACCACTCTTACCTGCAAGAAGGGAGGGTAGCCCTGCAGGACATGGGGCTGTGCCGGGGTGTTCTGTGGGGCACAGGGGGCCAGTGCCGTGTCCAGGGGCTGGCCCG
>NW_009929115.1:3908-9310 GCF_000696875.1 Nestor notabilis
AGGAGGGGTGCTCAGTGGTGGGGGCTCCTTTCTGCTTCTGCACAGGGAGCGAAGGATGAGCAGCAGCACACAGCTCACCACGGAGACCCTTCCTTCCCTCTACCCACCATTTCCTCCCCAGTTTGTGCTGGGCAGGACTTGGGGAGCAGTGGGAAAAAGACCCACAGTCTGTCTCCAAAGCCACTCTGAGATGTTGGGGCTGCAGCACCCAACCTTATTCCCAGCAATTCCCAAATTAACGGAGACCAGGCTGACTCCTGGAATGTCAGAAGCCTCCCTCACCCTCTTCCTCATCAGCTGCAGGGCTGTGTTGACACCCAGTGGCCAAACCCATTCACAGGGTGCTGAAGGCCAACAAAAAGGCATCCAACAGCTACCGGGGGCTTTGGGTGCTGCTGCCCAAAGCCAGGCTGCCACCATCCGAGACCCCCACCCAAGAAATGCCATCAGGGTCATGTCCACTCTCCCCCCAGGCTGCAGTGCTGGGATCCCATCACTCCAGGAGCATGGTCATGGCTCACCTGCACCCGCTGCACTTGGGAATAGATGGTGTGCACTGTGCTGTCCTCGGTGAGCGGCGAGTTCTCCTGGCTGGCTGCAGGGGGATGAGCAAGTCACTGAGCTCAGAGGGGAGCAGGGACTCAGGGGACCCTGGTGCTTTGCAAGTCACATCCTGCTCCCCAGAGCACGGCCAGGGTGAGCCAAGGTTGGCTGCACCCCCAGTACTACGCCCATCCAATCTGGCCTTGAACACTGCCAGGGTTTGCCCAGCCACAGCTTCTCTGGGCACCCTGTGCCAGCGCCTCAGCACCCTCGCAGGGAAGAGCTTCTGCCCAAGAGCTCATCTCAATCTCCCCTCTGGCAGGTTCAAGCCATTCCCCTTGTCCTGCCCCTACAGGCCCTTGTCCAAAGCCCCTCTCCAGGTTTCCTGGAGCCCCTTTAGGCACTGGAGCTGCTCTAAGGTGTCCCCTTCAGGAGACTTATCTTCTCAAGCCGACCCAGCCCAGATCTCTCAGCCTGGCTCCAGCCCTCACAGCAGCTCCAGGGCCTCCTCTGTACCAGCATTGGGGTAAAGCCCTGGAGATCAGTAAGAAGCATATTTCACTCCTTCCCAAGGGCCAGGGAACTCTTAGAATCATAGAACCAACTGGGTTGGAAAAGACGTTTAAGATCATCGAGTCCAACTGTTACCCCAGGACTGCCAAGTCCAGCATTAAACTGTGTCACTCTGTAGATATATGGCCCATAGGAACCAGCCCCTTGGTCCATTCTACTGAGGGCAGATTCTGCCGCCCCACAAGGTTCATCCCAACCATGGACCACCAGCTGCCCCCAGCACTTCTACTCCATGGCACTCACCAATGGGCTTGGCCAAGCGGATGGCCATGAGGACCCCGATGAGCATCACTGCAGCTATGGGCACCACCACAATCAGCAGGACATCCTCCATCCGCAGCCCGTCGCTGCCTGGAATGGGGGGCAGAGAGGGGACAGGATCAGCCACCAGCCCCAGGGTCACCCAGAGCCAAGCAGAACGAGCTGCTAAAGGCTTTTTTCATCTCACCACCTAATTTTGGACTTTTTATTTGGGTAGAACGGGAAACAAGGGGCAGGAAATGCATTCCTTGAGAGGAGCACTGTCTGATCACCTCTAGACTGCACCAAGCAGCAGAGAATCCGCTGAAGGTGCCATCAGGGTCAGACAAAGCCCTAAGGATGTTTCTGAGGCTTTATGAAGGCCTGTGGGGAGGTAGCCCCTTGGCATGACAGGGTCCTAGGACAGATCTCTGCAGCTACAGCCTTGCTCCCAGCCAGGGCACCCTTGCTCCCGGACCACTGATGGTGGCATCACAAAGGCGTTTTGGGGCAAGGAAGGGTGAGGAACAAGCCCCAGTTGCCCCTGGAACATCTCATTTCAACATCTTCCTGTTCGAAGCAAGAGTCCCGACCGCTTTTCCCACAGCTGGTTTCTCAGCACAGGTCACTGTGAGAGCCCCAACGGAGACATGATGTTACCTTTGGATCCCCAGGGAAAGGGGCAGCCACTGCACAGCCCAGCCCTGGAGAAAGTCCCCCTCATCACGAGGAGAGCTAGAAAACCCCAATGAGAGAGAGCATGACTTTTGCCCCAAGAGCCTCTGAAGGGGAAGCTGTCACCAAGGGTTTTCTCCTCCCCAAACCACGCAGCATATGAGCCTCCTGCTTTCAAACGAGCCTCAAGCACCGGGGTGCAACAGCCGGGGAGGGAGGCGGGATCTGAACCTCCACATCCTTCCGTTTACGGGAAGGGCTGAGCAGCCCTGAGATGACACTTTGCTTGCGAAAGGCTCCTTTGAGACCACCTAAAGCAGCTTGAGAAAGTCCCCTGCAAAGCAAGAGTGGGACCAGGAGGCTGGAGAGAGCTGGGCTGGCAACTGGGGACTCACCCATTTGCTTATAGCTGCACTTGGAGGAATTGAAGGCAATGATCTGGGTGCTGACGGGGTTGCTGATGGTGCAGGAGCAGGAGATGCTCGAGTTCTGCAGGGGGTAGGTGAGGTGCAGGAGGCTGCTGTTGTGGGAGCAGAGCCCCGAGGTGCTGTTGTCCCCACTGCCCCAGCTGTAGGAGATGTTGTCCCCTCTCTCTGCCGTGCAGTTGAGGGTGATATTGCAGGTGCCATTGGCCAGCACCCAGCCAAGGATCCGGATGGTGGGATCAGACACTGGCTCTGGAGAGAGGGAGGGAAGGGGCAGAGGGTTGTGCCTGGGAAATCCTGTTGGCTTCTAAATCCATAGGAGATGGAGAGGAACCAGTCTAGCTGCAAACAGCATTAGAGAGGGACATGGTCTGCATGAACCCAAATGCTCCCAGGAGTATCCAGAGCAGGCTGCAAGAGGGTCTTGGACTCACTGCAGCACCTTGACATGAGGTGGCATCTCCCACCCGCCTTGACCGCCTGTTCCCAGCACCTCCCAGACCTGTTTCCAACACTGCAAGAGGCTGGAGCATCCAGCACAGTGCTCCCATAGCAGCGTGTCTCACCATACACCTCCAGCTGTATCTGCCAGACCTTCTCCTCTGGCCCCTTGCTGACTATGTACTCATAGAGCTGCCTGTCCTGCCGGCTGGTGTTCAGGATCTCCAAGGAGAAGTCCAACATGTGGAAGCGGGTTCGTTCCTGCATGTAGTTGGTGTACTTGCCACCCAAGTACTTGAGCAGGATGAGCTTCCTCTGCGGGTCCTCGGTGTCCCTCTTCCAGACAGCTGCTCCGAAGCGCAGGGTGAGGTTCTGAAGGTCAGGGGGGATCCGCAGTATTGTTGCCTTCCCCAAGGTGCCCAGCACCGTTTCCCTCACCCCATGGACCATGCCTGGTAGGAGAATGGAGAAAAGGGCTGAGGGAAGCACGGGAGGCTCAGAGCCACGGATCCCCCATCCAAGCTCTGCTGCATGAGGACTGGTCAGAGAAGCACGAAATCATCAGGTTGGGAAAGACCTTTAAGCTCAAGTCCAACTGTTCCCCAGCACTGCCAAGGCCACCACTAAGCATCTCATCTACACTGTTTGTGACCACTTGCAGGGATGGTGACTCCAGCACCGCCCTGGGCAGCCTGTTCCAACGCCTGAGCACCCTTTGGGGAAGGAATTGTCCCTATCTCCATCTGGCCACACTACAATGCCCAAGGAGCTGTGGGAGCTGGTGATGGCATCACACCTTCCGTGGTAATCCGCAGACTGGGGACAGCTTGTGTTGCATGAGAGAGATCAGTCAGAAGCTGAACCAGATTATCTAACCACATTTGCAAGCTCTGGGATATCCACCTCATCCTGCACCAGCGGATGCCAGTGGGTGGGAACACGAGTCCTGCTTCACATCTAGGCTCAGGGCGAGCCCCATGCGCACCCCACAGAACCATCTGCAGTGATTCATATTTGCCCCCCTCCCTGGGCAAACAAGTTTGTTTTGGGAGGAAAGAGCACAGGGAGAGATGCCAGCTCAGCACTGCTGACCCCACCGTGTCACCCCCCTACTTCCTACCAACTTCTTGCCATTGGGGTGAGGTTTTGCCCCCGAGTGGAACGAGAAGAAGCTACCCCAGAAAGTTCTGAGGAGGCCGGATAACCTCAGTATCCATTTCTCTTGTGGCACACGTGGTTCCATTAAAAAACACAGAGCAAATGCTCTCCCCGCCGCCATCTCAAGCAAGTGCCACCATTTATTTCCCCTCCCATGGCACAAAATACAGTGGCTCGAGCTGTCCCTGTGGACTGCATCTCCCCAGCATTAAAAGCAGCATCAGACACAGCCATCACCCTGGAGAAACCCATTGGTCCAGCTGAGGTTTTTGCTGATGCATTCACTGTGAAGTCCAGCGTGCAGGAAGATGCTGGCTTTTCTCAGCAACACCTATTTCTGACATGCAGCAGCAGGTTCCTCCATCATTGCCAAGTGGAAAAGCCCTTTTTTACATCATACTAGAAAAACCCTCTGCCCTGGCCAGGAGCATCTGCTTTGCAGGGAAGGTGGCTCGGCTGGAACAAGGTTGAAGGAGGAGGGATGCGGAGAGGGCTGAAACCAGCCATGCTGAAGCCCATAGAGAGAGGGCAGAGGGAGGCAAAGTGATCCTCACCAGCCCAGCACCAGGCCCAGAGCAGCTCTCACAGCTCATGGGACTTTTGGTGTGCTAGTTAGGCAGAAAACCCCACGGGGATTTTAAAGGCAGGTTTTGTAGTAACTGAGCAAGCAGAGCCGAGAAGAACCCCAGCTCTGCCAAGGTCTCTGTCCTGGATAAGCCCTTTGTTTTGCAGCCAGTAATAACACAGCGCAGAGGCAGAGGGCTCCCAGAAATAGTTTGAGCTGGAAAGGACCTTAAGATCATTCAATTCCAACCCCCAGCCATGGGCAAGGGACACCTCGCACTAGACTATGTCACCTCAGGTCCTGTCATGGAGCTGTGGGGACACAGTGCCTCTGGTCCAGCTGGACCCCTTGTCCAGGTCCCTGGTCCCTCACATCCAGGACAACATCATCCCCAGGACACCATCATCCACAGAACACCATCCACAGCCAAACAGGGCTCTCCAGGCACCCAGAAACAGGCAAGTCACTCCACTGCAAGTCCCTTTCCACTCACCTTCCACACAGTTTATTGCTTGGGGACCTTCTCCCACCACACTGGACCTCTTGATCTGAGACACTCTGTATCACAGAGGCAAGCCACCAAGGCTCTTCATCTTAAGTACACCAACTCACAGCTGGCACTAAATTATCTGCCAAGTGCTATTAATACCCCATTAACCCCCACATTATAGTGCTTCACTATTGCAGCTACACTTTGTCCATCAGCATAGAATCATAGAATGGTTTGGCTTGGAAAGGACCTTAAGATCATCTCGTTCCAACCCCCTGCCATAGGCAGGGAC
>NW_009929115.1:9341-12481 GCF_000696875.1 Nestor notabilis
AAGGCTCCATCCAACCTGGCCTTGAACACCGCCAGGGATGGAGCATTTACAACTTCCTTGGTCAACCCACTCCAGTGCCTCAGCACCCTCACTGTAAAGAACTTCTTCCTTATATCTAATTTAAACTTCCCCTGTTTCAGTTTGAACTCATCACCCCTTGTCCTATCACTACAGTCCCTGAAAAACAGAATCCTTATAGGCCCCCTTCAGACACTGGAAGCTGCTCTGAGGTCTCCAGCAGCTTCTCTTCTCCAGGCTGAACAGCCCAAACCTTCTCAGCCTGTCTCCATACAGGAGGTGCTCCAGCCCCTGATCATCCTCGCGGCCTCCTCTGGCCTTGCTCCAACAGCTCCATGTCCTTTTTATGCTGAGGACACCAGAACTGTGCACAATACTCCAAGTGAGGTCTCACGGGAACAGAGCAGAGGGGCAGGATCACTTCCTTTGACCTGCTGGTCTTTTGATGCAGCCCAGGATACAGTTGGTTTCTGGGCTCAAGCACACACTGAAGCAGCTCATGTTCAGTTTCCCATCAACCAACACCCCCAAGTCTTTCTCCTCAAGCTGCTCTGAATCTCTTCTCTGCCCAACCTGCAGCTGTGCCTGGGGTTGCCCTGACCCAGGGGTAGGACCTTGCACTTGGCTTGGTTGATCTCCATGAGGTTGGCCCCTCACAAGCGTGTCCCAGTCCCTCTGGCTCCCATGTCTTCCCTCCTTTTTATCAGCCCAACCACACAGCTTTGCTTATTCATCATCTTTTATTCCTTCCTCCTTCAGCCTGACTAGTACTCTAAGGGATGCATCCCTAATAGCCTCTATTAGGGATGAACCACCCATCCAGCTTGGAGCTGTGAGCCATTTATTTCCTAGATGAATATTTCTACTTGAGGCATGTCACTCAGGATTTCTAAAGCTCTTAATAGCTGGGGAAAACCCCCAAACAATCCAAAGGGAGTATTTCAGGAAGAGAAAAACATACATACCCCAGATGCAGCCGAGAGAGATCAACAGGCAAAGACACATATCACAGCCCATGCCTCGGTTCATGAAGCCTCCGCTACAGTGGAGTTGATATGTGCTGCCACGCAGGTGTACTCAAACCCGAGCCCCTGCCCTGGGCCCTGTATTTCCTGTTTTTGATTAAATGTCTTCTTTTTTTCTTGAGTGGAAAGTATTCAAAGCACCGAGTTGTGCTGCTGAATGCTCCACCAGAGACAGCCCCGTGGAAGGAAGCAGATCATTGATTTCTGGTTTACAGCAGAACTGCATCGTCCTACTACAGGTCTTTAACCCCAGAAGAAGAGGAAGTAACCAGGAATAAGAGCATTTCACGTACAGTAATAGTGCCCTGGGGGTGTACAGAACCTCCCAGCGCTGCTACCGTAACCAACGTGGAGGCTGCATCCCAAATGCTGCTGCTCCATTGCAGCATCGTGGGGCTGGGACCCAGCATGAAGCCCCCCCAGAGAGCTGGTGGACACCAGTGCTCACAGCCACAATGTCCATCAGGGCAGGAATACCCCAAATACTCTGGGATTCACTCATACCCCTGCTTTGGGCTGCACGGGATCTACAGCGAGGAGGAGGATTGGGTTAGCCTTAAAACCTCACCAAGGAAAAACCCAATCCTTGTCCTCAGGTGGAGCACTCAGGGGATTGATCTGGACTTCATTTTGCTCGTGTTCTCCCCATAGCAGGTGCTTGGAGATGGGGATGGTCCTCCCCGTCCTGACAGGGTCCCCGTGTTGGGGATGGAGCAGGGCCATCAGCCTCCTGCACTCAGCAGAGAGCCGGGGATGGGGAAAACACTGCTCACTTGTTCCACTGCTGGGAAAGGGGTAAGAAGAGCTTGACTGGTTCTGTGGGTTTAGGGGAATGAATTATTCAACACCCCCAGAGCTTGGCCCACGCAGCTTTTACAGGGAAGAAGGGTTTTTTCCTTTCGCTTTCTTCAAGTTTCCATTGCTGTATCTGGTTTTCAGAAGCAGGAATTCCTCCACTGTTTTAAACCAGCCAAGCTCTGGGCTCTCCTTGAGTTTTATTGCTTGTTATGTAATAACAACTTCTTTCCAATGAAATAAAGCCTTCAAACCACACTAAACCACCCCCAGCATCCTGTTAGGCTGCTCCTTCCTGCTCAGAAAGCATCTGGCTAAAAAGAAAACCCAAACAAAAAAATACAAACTGAAAACCAACCCAAGCTATTTCTCAAACATCAGCAGTTGATGGAAGGGAACAGCTCAGCAAAGGCATGAAAAAGAAAGGATGAGTAAGAGCAGCATGAGGAGACTCAGGTCCTTTTCTTCACACATGCACACAAGGATCTTTGGCTCAGCTGAAACACGGTGGTGATTCCCCTGGAGGCATACAGCTCCCGGACCATGGTGATCATAGAATGATTTGGGTTGGAAGGGCCCTTAAAGCTCATCCAGCTCCACAGGCAGAGACACCTTCCACTAGAGCAGGTTGCTCCAGGTGGGAACACGGGAGTGGAGGGGGCAGCCACAGCTTCTCTGGGCACCCTGTGCCAGCGCCTCAGCACCCTCACAGGGAAGAGCTTCTGCCTCAGAGCTCATCTCAATCTCCCCTCTGGCAGGTTCAAACCATTCCCCTTTTCCTGTCCCTCCATCCCTTGTCCAAAGCCCCTCTTCAGGTTTCCTGGAGCTCCTTTAGAGCTGCTCTAAGGTCTCCCTGGAGCCTTCTCTTCTTCAGCTGACCCAGCCTGGCCCCAGAACAGAGCTGCCTTTTCTGCTGGGCAAGAGCGGAAATGTCCCCGTTGAGCTGGAAACGCTGCTTGTGTGTGATGCGCTGCTGCCGTGGGGACAGAGCCTGCAGCCGCAAAGGCAGGACGCTTGTCGGCCGCCTCGCAGTGCAGGGCCATCTACCACCGCATGGGGGCGCATGGCGACCACGGGCATCACCCTGACCATGGGGACCACAGCGGGGGCTGATTCTGGAACACCCCATGTTCAGGTGTGCGAGGCCACGGAACCCCACGGAACCCGTCACCGGAGGCACCGGGAGGCGACAATTGTCCCACGGAACACAAGGAACCGGTGGAGGAGGCAGCAGCAGCCCCTCTGGTGGTTCCCGTCTTGGTGCTGCCTGCGGACACACGAGCGTGGAACGAGGTAGGTGGC
>NW_009929116.1:0-2543 GCF_000696875.1 Nestor notabilis
GGGCTGGGGACAGGGAGTTATGGAAGGGGGGACCCCTCTGGAGCGCAGGCACTGCTTCTGACCCCCAAAGGGAGAAGAGTCTCTTGTCCCCAGCCCCGGGGTGGGGGTGACACCGTGGGGGACCCAGGGTCCCTGGCCTCAGGGTCCTGCCCATTGCAGCAAGGAGAGGGGATGAATGATGTGCCCCACCGCCTTCCCTCAGGGACTGTCCCCGCTTGCAGGGTGGCTCTGCCAAGTCATGGGCACCCTGAGGAGAGGCCACTATGCATGGATGGGGTCCAGAGCGATGTCCTCCTGCCTGAGGTGCCCACGGAGAATGGGTCCCCATGCCACAATGATGCACTGATGGCCACGACCAAGGTGCCCGCTGAGGCCCCGCCAGCCGTGCCCAGTACGGTGCCATCCGCTGAGGCTGAGACTGACCTCTGTGCAGTCGAGCTGCCGCCCTGCCCTGGGAACTATGGGGCTTCCGCCTGCGAGATGCCCTCCACTGTGGTGCTGCAGATGCCTGCAGAGCAGCCCCCCAGGCTGGTGCCCCGGGGACACTGTCTGATCCACAACTGGCAGGAGGAGGGAAACCACCAGGAGGAGGTAACTCCCCACGACCGCCTATGGAGCCATGAGGGGAAATGTCCCATCAAAATTCACCCTACTACATCCCACGTGCTGATCTCATGAAGATCCCTGACCCTGGGCAGCCCCCTCTCTTTAAATAGCTTCCCTTGGCCAAGCTGGAGCTCCATGGATGACCTTGAGCCCAGTGGGATGGAGAGGGGATGAAATTCAATAGCACAAAAGGCACAGGCAGGAACGTGAGGAGAGATAGTGGGGCTGTGGGAGGAAAGCAGGGAGCTCACTGATGGGATGTGGGGGGTGCCTGCTTGGGCAAGCCAGGTGGGGGGATATGGGCTAAGCTGTGCCACAGCCTGGGGACCCCATGGTTTGCTCAAGTGCCATAAGAGCACTTGCCCTACATCAGGGGCCCAAGCCACAGGTGCCCCCACTCCTGCTTTCCCAGGGAGCTGGCTTGAAGGTCCATTCCCTCCTCCCCCTCTTTTTGCAGCTCATGCCTCTGGGATTGCTCCCAGGCATCTGTCAGGCATCTGTCTGCATGGCATGGCCAAGGGCAGTGCCTCCAGTTTGCAGACACTCACCTCCCAACCCTACTGAGAGCCCCTACAGGACTATCAAAAGCCTAAAAACCAAGAGTAGGCATGTGGCACTGCAGGGTGGGCTCCTGCCCCCTTCGCACAGCTTCCACCATCACTCCACAGAGAGCCACAAACCATCTGGACATCGTGCCAGGGCAGGAGCAGGGCAGCGAGGGCTTCATCCCCCGGCACGGCCACCCCAAGCTGCTGCACCACCATCACCTCCCCGGGCCCAGCAACAGCACCACCATGGACACCTACCGCCCACCATACAGTGTCCTGATGCTGAGACAAGGTGAGGCTGAGCCCTCTGCCCCCCAGAAGTTAGTGAGGAGGTCAAAGCTGTGGGGCTGATGGCACCTTTCCCCCACTGCAGGGCAGCGTGAGGCCATGCTGAAGGCCATGCTGTACCAGAAATACAGGTAAATCTGCATCCCTATGTGCCACCAACCCCTGGGGCCATGGCCCAGAGGAGGGAATCGTGCTGTGGGTGGGAGGACCCCAGAGCTGAGGGGTGCAGGATCTGCTCTGCCGCAGGGAAGAGATGCTGGAGAAGACCTCTCCCTGCCTGATGCCCATGGAGTCAATGTCTGTCACTCACCAGGACTACCAACCCAAGGGCTGCCTGTTACCACCATTGCCCCCCTCCCAGGTACAGGCAGGGGACAGCTCCATCCCCACCTAGTGACAGTCCTCAGGGAGCCTGCAAGGCTCCTGTGTCCCCCTGGACATGCCATGTCCCCTGTCCACTGACACATGGCTTCCACTTGCAGCCCCATGACTACTTCACGGAGCAGCCCTGCAGCTTCTGGCTGGAGCGAGCCCGAAAAAAGCCTCACTGTAAGCCCCCCAGCACCCTGCCCTGCCAGCACCCGGGGGGCTCAGCTGCTGATGGAGTCCTCTCCACTTCCCTTCCCTCCAGGGTGTCACCAGCATCCGCAGTGGGGACAGCCCCTTTCGGAAGGATGCATCCTTCTCCACTCCCATCACCGAGTACCTAAACCAGCCCTCACCTTGTGTCCCACTGAGCAGCCGGCTACAGTCCCACAAGCAATAAATATAGGGGGGTATGAATGGTCTCAGCCTCCTTTCTGCCCCAGGGTTGTCCTCAGGATGGGTATTTGGAGGGGGAGCACCACGTCCTTAGCATCCCAGTCCCTGTGGGGCCACGCAACGCAGGCAGGGGGACACCCTTCATCCCCTCTCCACATCACTAGTAGCCCAAAACACACTGTGGTCCTTGTGCAGGGAGGGAGAGCCCCTGGCACAGCCCCATCCCATGGGACGTGCCCTCTTCCAGTGCCCACAGCGGGTGACACGCAGTCCCCATCCCAGTCCCCAGGCACAGGTGGGTTCCAGTAAGAGGCGGCTGCGGCGTGTCCAGAGCATGAG
>NW_009929117.1:0-5516 GCF_000696875.1 Nestor notabilis
GCCCGCGAGTCCCCGCGCTCTCTGTGCGCGCTCTCCCCGGGTACGTTCGCGGTAAGGGTTGGGTTTGGGTGGTTTTGTCTTGTCTGACTTGCCGTTCTCCGCATCCCTTCTTCCTTTTAAACGCGTAGTGGGAGTCGTGTCAGGCCTGGCAGTTTGTCAGCGAGCCCGTTGTTGGTCAGAACTCGCATGGTTGTGCCCGCCCTGTTCGGGGTGTGCCTCAGCTGTAAAAGTGAATAAACTACACAAGGAGGGTCCCACAGTTCATTGCTTCTCAGCTGCGGAACAACCTCAACATCTTTTGTTCTACCAAATGAGCATAAGGTTTCAGTTACTCTTTTGGTACTTTGTAATAAATTATGTAAGGAATAAAATTTTCCACAATGAGAACAATCAGCTGCTGGAATAATCTCCCCAGGGAAGTGGTGGATTCCCCAACGGTGGACACTTAAGATTCAGCTGGACAGGGCGTTGGAACATTGTGTCTAGACTCTGCTTTTGCCAGTAAAGGTTGGACCAGACGATCCTTGAGGTCCTGTCCAACCTGGTGTTCTGGGATTCTGTGATGCCATTTTCTAAACCAAACCATTGGTTGCTCAGTGCCACCACAGAAACTGTTGTGTTTTGAGCCGTGTCATTGGGATTTGCAGAGCTGAGAATTTTTTCACACTCCATGCGAGCCCTTTTACATATTTCACATACACCACTTGCTGATCACATCCACAAACTTTGTTCTCTGAGTTGCTCTGCAGATTGTTTCAACACGTGGCAGAAGCTGGCAGGCTGTGACAGAGGAGCGTGTTTCGCATAAACTATTTGAATCAGCAAACTGAGAGGATTTAATGAGAAGGGTGCTTTATGTAAAACCACCTTATTCCTAGACTATCCAAACTGCTCATACTTGTGTTCAGGCACGCTTGCAGAAATAAACAAAGTTTGGGTATTTTTTGTGCATCTGGTCTTGTTGCAAAGGCAAACCCTCGCTAATGAGTGAAGTGGTACAAAGGGCTCAGCGCCGGTGTCCAGGAAGGCATCTCCACTCCCCAGCTCAGCCATGCTCCCCAGCATTGCTTTATTATGGCTGAGAAAAAGAGTTTACACAAGTGTTACATTCAGGTTCCATTATAGTTCACACTCTTTTTGTGCTGGCATGTGGCCTCCATGAGACAAATTGCCATCTGGGTACGTAATTAGCACTGGGGCCAGACCAGGGACTACTCCCTGCTCACTGTACTCAGAAAATGGAAACCTCATCGTTATTCACGTTCCTTGCCACAGTGTGAATAATTAGTGTTGTATTATGATTTTCTTTGCCTGGAGTACTGAAAATACATCCTTTCTGAAGACAAATTTTACTTTCACAGTGCAAGTCAGAATATATAAAGTAGTGCCTGGATCCTCTGAAAAGTCAGTTTCTTCCCACAATTATTTTTGTGCTCTTTTTGAAATATTTTCCTGCCATAGTCTGGTTTTGGTAGTCATTATTCCACCATCAAACCCGGTATCTTCTCTGTAGCAAGCCCACATATGGGCTGCTCACCCAGAAGAAGGTTATGTTTTAGATAGATAAATACACCCGTATTTCTGTACCGAAACCTTATACTGAATTAGTTTATTTTCCACTGACCTGTCTTCCAATGCGGAATTTTGCATTCATGTCCTGTTCATACTGATGTATCACAGCGGTATAACTACGTACAGGATTGTTAATACAAAATACCATAGTAGATCTTTCCTAGAATTATTTCTTTAAACAGGAAAATACTATCTTTGGAACTGTAAGGTCTAAGGGGAGACCGTAGAGCAGCCTTCCAGTACCTAAAGGGGGCTTACAGGAAAGATGGAGAGGGTCTTTTTACAAGGACATGTAGGGACAGGACAAGGGGATTGGCTTTAAACTGAAACAGGGGAGGTTTAGATTAGACATTAGGAAGAAGTTCTTCCCTGTGAGGGTGCTGAGGCGCTGGCACAGGGTGCCCAGAGAAGCTGTGGCTGCCCCATCCCTGGCAGTGCTCAAGGCCAGGTTGGACACAGGGGCTTGGAGCAACCTGCTCTAGTGGAAGGTGTCCCTGCCCGTGGCAGGGAGGTTGGAACTGGATGATCATCAAGGTCCCTTCCAACCCAAACCAGTCTATGATTCTATAATAAAAATTGCCTATGGAGGGCAGCAAACCTCAGGCAATTACAAAGTTCTGTAATAGAAACCCTGTAAACCTGGTTTTAATTTGATTTTTAAGTCATTTAAGTTCTTTAGAAAGTAACTTGGTTCTATTATATTGTATTACTTGTATTATATTATATTGTATTATATTATATACATAAGGCAGAACTTTGTAATATTTATTAAAAAAAACCAAACCAAACCAACAAACCCCTGGATCTTAGTACATGTAGATGACACTGTAGTGGTGATGTTGAGAGGAACTTAGAGAGTCTGGAGGAATGGGCCATCAGGAACTTCACGTTCTACAAGGACAAATGCCAAGTCCTCCATTTGGGAGTGACATCCCTCTGGGATAAGACTGTCTGGGGGCTTTACTGACTGTCTTTGCTGGAAAGGATGGGGGTGTCCTGGTGGGCAGTGGTTAAAGGGGAGTCAAACATGCATCCTGGCAGCCATGAAGATTTAACAGCACTGTATCAAGAGGAACACAGATAATGGATTGTCTGGAGGTGGTTGGGAAGTGATTATTTCCCTTCACATGGCTTTTGTTTGCCTGCATGTGGAATATGATGCCCAGTTTGGGGGTCTCCAGTAGATTAATTCTGATATGGAAGATTCTTGATGAACTGGAGTGTGTTGAGCTGAGAGCACCAAGATAGTCATGGGCCAGAGCCCTTGCCATGGGAGAGGGGCTCTGGGCACCTGGGCTTCTTCAGCTGGGCGAAGGGGCACCCTGCCAGTAGACAGACCCAACAAGGACAAAAAATTTCACCCCAAGGACAGTCAGGTTGAGAGAGTCTGTGGAATCTCCCTCCACAGAGGTTTTCAAGATCTGAGTGGACAAAGCCTCAAGCAACCTGAATTTAACAGTAGCCCTGCTTTGAGCAGGATATTAAACTAAGTAACATCCAGAGGCCCCTTCTGACCTGAATATTTCTATGATTCTCTTTAGTGAAATAATATAAAATAATAGAATGGTATTAAATTTGAAGGTACATTTCCCCTCAGGCAGGGCTCTTTCCAATAACAAAAGTAACCAGGAGTTCATAGGCTGAATATTCAAGGTCTGTTGAGATGCTTGAGAACTGATTCTCTGGCTCTCTGAGAGCACAACACAACCAGGCTGACAGTGGCTGCAGGTGGTCCTGAGTCAGGCAAGCAGATGTGCATGGCATGCGAGCATGACCGTCCTGTCCAACACCTGGACCCAGAGAATCGACCTGTGTTTGTTAATAACTTATATTCATGCCAGACACTAGGCTGCCTTGTAAGATCAAGCACATCACTAGTCTGATCAACTTGATAGTGAAGTGCAGTTGAGAGCAAAATTAAAAACCCCATGTTGCATTACATAAAAACTACTTGTACAACCTGCCCTTTACTTACCTGCTTTAAGTAAACTGCGTTGTTAAATGCTGCCAGTATTCAGTTGACTCACTCATCTGCACATTAACAACTGCAAGGTTTCTGGAAAATACTCCAACTGTACAAGTGTGATGGTTTGGTTTTGTTTACACACAGAAAAGAAAAAAACACACATTATTCTCTTGCCTTCAGCTTGTCCTGGTCTAAGCAAAAGTGGAAGAAGTACAGCACTAAGCAGGGCTGGCCCTTTTCACTCAATACCAAGCTGGGCACTCATCACTCACACTGCTATGTCCCTTTGGGGATACAGAAAACTTTTAGCAGGTAGCTACTTCTTTGTGGAAAATTCTCCAGAAAGTATGTTCAAATTTGGCAAATTATGAAGTGGAGCAAGTGGACATTCTAGTGGCATGGGGATGTGATTGAGCGTTGTAGGATATCCACTCCTAGAGCACAAAGACAAGAAAGCAAAAGCACTGAAGATATGTGTCTCTCTATATTTTTACTCTATTTCTGAAGACTGCAGAGCAAGCAGCTTGTACACTGTGGCTGTTAGCATGGAAAGACACCAAAATTAAGCTTTTTCTTGAAATTATATCATACCATGACAGATTTTTAAAATGAAGCACAAAAAGCATGCAACTTTCCATGAAAAAGAATTAAAAGTTGACCTGGAGATGTCATTATTCATTTCTTATCATTAAAAGAATCAAGGTGTGCTTTCTGTTTCAAATCTCTTACGCTGTGGGGACCATCCGTCTGAAGTAGTAAAACTGAACATTATGTGCAGTACAAGGACCTGAAGTGAAAACAGAATGAAGAAGCAGCAAATGTTCAGCTATCCTCAAGCTGGAAGGCACCTGATCCAAATGTTATGAGAAACTAATGAAACAAACATTTGCAGAAAAGCAGACTTGTAAACACTCTTACAAAAGGACCAACGTCTGAAAGAGGAGAGAGGATATTTCCCTTGCGGTTTTGACTCCTCAGAGTTTGTTTGTCCAAGGATGGAATTCTTTCCAAGCGGATTATGAAAACATGTAGAACATAGCACAGGTCCTCAGAAAGTTATCTGGATGGGGGTTGTCAGCAGCCAGGAGGGGCTGAATGAGGTGGGTTTGGCCATCCAAGCGTGCGCCTTGCGGTCGCTGGAAGTCCCCAAAGCTGGGCAGCCCTGGAGGCAGAGTCACGCTGCTCTGCCCTGGGCTGAGGTGGATGAATGTTCTGAGGTGGATGGTGTCTTCCAGACCGCTTGATCCTTGTGTTCTGCTGTGCTGCCATGAGCTGTGAGTGGCTGACTGGTGTAGTGAGGTGCTGGGCAATGTTCTTGTATAGTTTGAGTTGCTGGGCAAATAAAATTTAGTTTTACTGCTTCTCTCAATTGCACGTGTATTTTTTTACTGTCTGCCTAATTGCTTTATCCAACATACATAATGTCCCTATCAACTACATAGCAACATATTGAGGGTCTGGCTGTGGGCACAGGACACCAGTGCCAGTCTGTTGAGTGATACCAGCTTAGGAGGCTGGAACAACCCTACTCCCAGTTTTCAGGAGTCAGTTAGGGTGTAAATGAAAATGGAGACATGAAAACAGAGACATGTAAATGAAAATGGAGAGGATTTCAGACGTTTCCAGAACATGTTTCTTCTTTCAGGAGCCCCTGCATTCTATGATATTTTATCCCTACTTCAGGGATTTGAGTACCCACTTACCCACGCTGTGTACTTGAGACAAAATGCTAAGCGTCTGTGCGCAATTACTGAAAATGCCAAAATCTGGGCTGTAATTAGAGAGATTGTTGCAGCTTCAGTGTCGTTACAAGTTCTCTGTTCTATAAACTGCCTGTCTGGCTTTGTGACGGGTTGGTAACTGCAGCTCTGTCAGCTGAGGAGAGGAACCGGACCCCAATATTCACTGTAATGATACCCCGCTTATGGCAACCACTGCGCGTGGTGACTGCTTGCGGCAGGCCGCAGCTGCACAGCCC
>NW_009929118.1:0-8130 GCF_000696875.1 Nestor notabilis
TCCCAGCACATTCCAGTCACTGGGACATCTACTGCAACATCTCTCCTCTCGCTGCGACGCTCCAGCATGTCCCCCCCTAGCGCAGGGTATTAACTGGCCATCAAGGCAGAGACAAATCCCCCCTCGGAGTACTCTCCATTGATCCCAACGTAACCACGGTGATGTTTAGCGCTCAGTTACACAGAACTACCCAGCAGAGTGCTCACTCCTGCTGAGGCTGGTGGGAGGATGAGGTGCTCAGAAGATGCCTCCAAAGGCCGGGTTGTTCGGTAGCAGAAGATCCCTAAATGAGGTGAACTCTCACCAGCATCAAGACCTTACTGACCCTGGGCTGGAGGCAAGATCTCTGGGTACCCACCAAGCCAAACATGAAGCATTAACTGTTATGTCAGCTTAATTTTCCTTGGGCAGCTCACACATCTCTTCCAAGCTTCAGTTTTTCCCCTGCAGAGTGAGCTTCCCAAAGAAAGGCTGAAGGGCAAAACTACATCAGTGTCCCAGTGCTTTTACATTGGCTTTCCCACTGAAATCCAAATACCCAAGTCTGGCATGGGACATTGTGTTCCCTCACTCCTCAGAAAACAATCTCCTCCTTGGGTTTTGCTTCCCATGCTAAATCAGCACCCAGAGTGAGGGGAGGCAGTGAATCGTGCAGTCCTGCCTCCAGGGTGTCAGAGTGCATATCCTGGGCAGGATGATCTGGTTTCCTTCCAGAAGGAAGATCAAGGGGCACCATATTCTAATTTCTACAAAGCTACACAGTAGCATTTCAGAACAATTTAATGATGTTTTCCCAGTGTTGGGACATTCACTGACCCAAATTCTCACACAAAAAAGCCCCAGTAACATCTGTGAACTGCTGCAAAAGCAGGTGCTTCTCATATTACTCCAGAATTAAGTTTTCATCAAACCCTGATTTTCTTTAAAGTCCTATTTATTGCTTAACAATCACTTGAAAGTCTATGGGTGGGAAGTAACACAAAAGCATCTTTCATTATTCATTAAGGACAAGTGATGCAGGGCTTTTGGAAGGGAATAGAAAGTACACATACTTTTGTGCATTTAAAACAATTATTTCTTATTAATAACCCTGCAGAAAGGTGCCCCACAGAGACCTGCAGTGTGGATGTTTTGAAGTCTCTTGATCACAAAAAGAATCATTTTCCCCATGACATTTCTGAGCAGAAATCGTGGAACTGTTTTCTTTTGTAACTACTTTTTTAAAAGATTTAGATTACTGGGTTTGGGGGTGTCCCTTTTATGGAATGAAAAAGAAATACGGTGGTAATCATCGAGGTTGAGAGCTGTCATCAGAATAAAGGGCTGCAGCTACAGAGCAAACCTGCAGCATGTTTTGGAAGAGGATTGAGAAGCTACAAAATCCCACTGCAGGGTCTTTCCCTCTGTAAAGGGAGATCTTGCCCTTTGTAACTGGCCTCCAGGTAGAGTACAACCCACCCCTAACCTGCCCAGAGCCACCCATTTGGACTGGGGTGTCCTAACTTGGATGCCACAATGCTGTGGGAGCCCATGCCAAAATCCTTGCTGGCCCCAAAGTACAGGGGGTGGTGTGGGATCCTGTGTAAGGAACCACAAATGATGCTTCTCACCCACCTCTGTCACTAGGACAACGTTCCTTGTCTGCCTCATCCCGGGAAAGGGTGGATGAGGGAACTCTGGTCTGCAGAGCTGGGGGTCTGTTGTTCCAAGTCCATTGGTCTGTCTGCCCTGAACAGAAGTCACACACTGGTCCTAAGGCTCAAGGACCAACACAGAGCAGTTTTGCTGTGGTCCCACTGGAGAGAAAGGTTCCAGGACACAGCAGAGCTCCTCTTGGCTGTGCTTGTGATAGGATCTGTCCCTCCAGGCCTTAGAAGGTGTCCTTAAGACTGCAGACAATGAAATTTAGTCAGGCTCTATAAGCTATGGGGCTGTGCACAGCTGCCTGCAGAGCCCCCCATTACCAACACCACTGCCAGAAAAGGGGGTGCTGGGACCCCATGAGCAGCATCTGTGTGGTGGGGGAGCTGGTCCTGGGGTCTCAATGCCAGCAGCCCCTGCCCATGCCTTGGTTTTCCACATCTCCTCCTTGACCTGTCCTCTCCCTGCCACCCTGCTTGGAAAAATGGGGCAGGCCAGACTAGAGGTGATGTCCTTGGGAACCTGGGCCCATTTGGGAGGTGGGTGCCAGCCTGGCAGGAAGGAGAGAGCATGGGGACTTGTCACAGTGGGAAAGAGGGGCTGAAAGCCAAGTGTACTGCTTGGGGAGCTCCCTGGGGCCACCACAGCTCCTGCACCTCCTCCAAGGGATCGCTGCATGCTGAGACCTCCTGGGAAAACAAGTCCTCCTGTGAGACCCCTCTCTGACTCCTAGTTCAATAGTGGGACCCTGTAAAGCAGGTTACAGGTCCTTTTCATCAGCATGTTTGTCCAGGGCACCAAGTGTGTGGCTATGAATCCTTCAGACATTTAACCCTGTTACCTCTCTCTCCCCATTGCCCTGATTTCAATCTTCTACATTTGATTTTTGTGCTGGGAGATAGAAAAATGTCAGTGGTTTTCTTTTCTTTTTTTTCTCTCTGTTTTTAATGAATTTTTCATTTTATTCCACTGGTACAGAAGGAATAACAATGAAGTAACAGTGTCAACACAGAAAGAATTCTCTCCAAAGTCACACCGTGGCCAATCTGCAGCAACAAGAATAGATTTTATGAATCCCACTAAAGAGAATTGTTAGTGGAGGGGGTGAGGGCGCATCTCAAAAGCTCCTAACTGTGTTTTCCACACCATGAGGCCCTGTTATAAGGAGCTGTTTAAAGAACAAGACAAGAAAAAGGATCTTTCTGGAAAAGTGGATTTCTAATAGCAGTGGAACAAAAATCATATAGGCGCTTTATGGTGTTTGAGGAAAATAAGTTTGCCTGAGCAGGCAGTTTTCTCCTGCTTGCTTTTGGAGATGAGCAGGATGCTTCCAGGGACTGGCGACCACAGCAGGGCTGAACAGGCTTTGGGTTTTGTCTGCACTTGCAGTCCTGCTGGCCTCAGGCTCTGCAGTGGTTGTCTCAGTAATAGGGATGCTTCCAAGTGCAGGCAAAGTTCTCCTTTTATATTTGTTGTTTCTTCCAGGAGGTGTTAACACCAATTTATGAGCTCAGTGGGATGACAGTAACGGGTGAGCAGCACTGACCTTGGAACTTCCCTCCATCAGATAGCTTTTTTCCACCCCATCTCAAAGTTGGTCTAAAAGCAATAAAAGGATGTTGGAGGGGGAGAGCTGGGGCTTGTTAGAGTTCACCTTAGAGGAGAAAAACTCAGCGAACACCATCTCAAAAAGCAGATGTCTCTAACATGGCTGTGCTGTATACATAGGCTGTTGTCTTGGGGAAGGGCTGCACATTTCATGCCTCCTGCACACAGTGAGTGCAGGAACACCTGCACAGTGTGAAATTAATACTGGCATCATTTTTTATTCCTGTGTATATCCAAGTGCTTTTTCCTCCAGTACATGCAGCTGAAGAAGGTCTGAAAACAAAGCCTGTGCTTATTGTCATACATTTTCTTATTGCTGTTGAAGCAAGGAAATCAAAGATATGCTCTTAAGCACTCGCTGCACCTCATCCAGGGTATGTGGCACCTTGTAAGCTGTGAGTGAGGAAGAGCACAAACAGGATTCCTTCTAAAAAGAAGGAAAAACAACATGAAAGGCAGGGGGAAGCAAAGAAAGAATATTACCGCCAAGGATCATCCAAAATGAACCTCTTTCTTTGCCTCGATGTTGGAGGTTAAACAATCAAGCTGACAACATTTTCTTCCTGAAAACATCACGTTGTCTGTCAAGGTATTATTGGTCCAGACACACTGCCCAGCTCCAGCAGTGACAGTTTATGAACTATCAAGGGAAGATGACTGCTTTAAATGATTGTCCTGAGGAAAGGGAGCAGAAATGCCAGTGACACCTGCCCAGGTAACACTTCTCCTTTATTCCTCTTCTGGATGGTGCCTGGGCTCAAACACCAACAAATCTGCTACCCTATGGGCATCAGCAGCATTTCCCAGATCAACATTTCCTCTGTTTGCTTTGAGTGCCTGGCAAATGATGGAAGCACAAGAACAACAAAGACTAAATCTTAATAGCCTCCAAATATATTCATCAATCAAGGAGGGAGAAATCAGGCCAGAAACTACTGGTGTGAACCCAGGTGAAGCTTCTGTCTTCACCAGAGATGTCTGATTTCCATCAGTGAGAGCTGACCCTACAGTTCATTTCTCTTTTAGTGTGTACGCTGACTATGGAGAAACACTGTCTACATGCTGCTCTCAGCCTTCAGGTCCTTCTCCTGCCCTTGAATCCACCTGGGATGGCAGACACACGTGAAGCAGGGGCAGGGACCAGCTTCTTCCCTCCACAGTGCCCTGAGCTGCTCCTGGGGAAAAGGAGCAAGTGGGGGCACCAGTGCTGACCAGGCAGGAGCAAGAAAAGAAGAGTATTGAGGGGCTGGATAATCCGATTCTCATGAGCATGCTTCCCTCTGCCACTTCCATGCTGTAGGAAAGGAACACAGATGTGCTTGAACCATGCTGTATTTTCCAGCACTTCATGTACTGCTCTGCTGTAACCACCAGCCACCTGCCCAGCAGCCCTTGTCCAAGTCCCTGGCATCTCAAAGGATTTCTTTCCCAGGAAGGCTACCAAAATCCTTCTCAGCTGCAGTCCCTGGTGTGCACTGGTGAATAGATTCAGCATCGCGGGAGCTGGCTGGGGAGATGGGGGAAGAACCAACCCTTTACCTGAATAGAAACAAGAACTCTTGGGAGCAGTGGATGGGGGAGAGGAGGTGTCTGGCAGCAGGGTCAGGGGGCAGCAATCCTGCTGAGCTGCCACCACCTGCGCTGGTGACTTGCAAACAGGTACAGCAGCAAAGAGAGGAGAAACTCATAGTGGTTCGGGGAAATGTAGATCAACCCCTTTGCAGAACCCAGCACCTCCAGCCAGCATCTCCCAAACCACATGGTTCTTCTGGCCACTCGAAGTGGGGGATCATTTTTCTGGACAGATCTTGTGTTTCCTTTAGCACTTTTCCCAAAAAAAGCCAAAAAAGGACAGCTTCTGCTGAAGTTCCCACCCTGGAGTTCCCCTTCTTAGTTGGCCCATGTCTACTACTCAGGGACCTGCTGGCATTAGGTGCCCAACTGAAATGCTCTAATTAAAAGGGACATTAAGAGCTCACTTGTTCAAGCCAAAGAACATTAGGAGGAATTTAAATGATGAGGTTTTTAAATCTGTGACATTTGTTCTAAGGAGAAAACACTTTCTAATCCTGAGTGTCTCCTCATTCAAAACAGATTGCAAAGACTGCAAGTGAAAACAATATTTTTTTTACCTCCAGAAAAACATGTCCTGTAATTACCAGACCTAATTGCCAAGTAACGTTCATCTTTTCTGCACAGCTTCCACATCAGCGTGGAAGCAGGCAGTGAAAAACAGCGTGTGGATGTACCCACACACATATGCATTTTGTGCTAGGACGGGGAACAGAACTCACAGAAATTGCCATCACATCAATCCCAGCATCTGAGGAGGAAACCATTACAGAGGATGCAGAGTGCTCCTGGCCCACCTAATGAAAGGCATATTGCTGCTGTGGTGTGCTGAATGCTGAGGAGGAGCAGGGAAACAATCTGGTTTGCACTTCCAGTAATTTGCTGGAGTAGGACTATTTTTATCTGAAAGCATTGAGATAATGAAATGTAAAACAGCAGCAGGAAGAAAAGTGTGAAGCCTCAAATGAGAGTGACTTGGGACCAAGCAAACCGTTTCAGGCGGGTTTTAGGCAGTTGCTAGAGAGATGAAACACAATCCCTCTCTTCATGGTCTTTCATTTCACCACGGCCATTGGAAGTAAACTCAAGCAAGCAAACTAGTTGTGAAAACTCTGGCTCCTTCATTTTCTATGCATTTCACACATGAAAGTCCTGCATGGTGGAAGGTGACGTGACCTGCCTCTCCCTTGTTTGTCCTTTATTTGGCAGTATTAACCTCAGCATAAAACAGTAACACATAAAGCTCACTGGCTGCTGCTACTGCTTCCTGGGAATTCCAGTCATCCATGGTCCTTAAGGACTTTGTCCTTCTCCCTACGGGAAAAAAAAAGACTTGTTGTTCCAACAGAAACCCCTAAAACAGCAGCAGTCCATCAGTTTTCCCAATCCCTTCCATGCTGGGACAGAGAGCTCCTGCTATGACAGCTCATCCTTGACTTTTCTGTAAACTGAGCAGTGGTGACCAGCCTTTGCTGGGCCATGAGCAGCATCCTGCTCTGCTCCTCTGGGCCCTCATTTTGATGTTCTAATGTCCTGTAACCAGAGGCGAGGCAAGGCAGTACTGTATCACAAGCAGAGCATCTTCTCTGAGCTACAGCCTGGGGATTTCTGAATGAGGGCACAGTGTTCCGGTGTGTTCAGACATCAGCCTGAATCCACCTTCCCACCCCCTTCAGGTTCTACACAAGTTGGCTCCAGAACTAAAATTCACTGTTGGTCTTATTGCTCTAATGGGACAAACATCAAAATCTGGACACAAAGACCCAGATTCTGAAGTCTGGATCTGTGTGTGGCACGTATCTATCTTTAACTGAATGCACAACGTTACCTTCATCGACAAATTGGTAATATATGACATTAGCTTATTTAAGTATCCAGGTCTGGCTGGTTGCTATTATTGAGTGGATGCTAGTGCCTGTGGTTCCAGATGCACTGCATCTGCGTTGCTGCTTGTTGGCTTGCTGTAAATACACAAGCATAAGTGACAGCAATATTCCCAGAAACACCTACTTTTAAGCATCTATCAGTAACTTTGTGCAAGTATCTTTGAATTCATCCTATTGAGTATTTGGAAACATGAAACACTTTACCTATGAGTCCAATTAAAACAACTTCGGCTTTAAAGCTTGGGTACTCACAGTCACCTTCTTGAATGAATAATCCTGTGTTTGCATAAATGGGTATAAATCAATAAAGATCAAAGCACTGACACCCGTTTATGCTTACTTACAACCCAACATAGATCTTACTCAATAAATCGTCTCAAATAGTGTGGAAAAACTCCAAACTGTTCTGAAATATCTGCAAATAGAGACAGAAATGTATCTCTTGTTTCAGTGACAATTAAATCACTGGAAATATGGGGCTCCTTAGCTTCTGGATGCAGAATCTGTAAATATAAACCATCAACAGTCATTTGCTACCTTTGAAAATGAGTCTCTTAATCATGACCGTCCCCTCTGAGATCCCATCTGCACCTCCTGACAACTCTTTGGTATTCTAATCTTTCCTCCTCCTCCTCCTCTTTTGACTCTTTGTCACCATGGATGACACACCATGAATAAAACATTAGGATGTACCAAACACAGCTTTTGCTTCTGGGGTCAGTGCTCTAACTCCTGAGCTGTTGGGCAGGAAGGCTGTGAAGCCTGAAGAGTTCACCTCAGGTCTCCATCACATAGGTGCACCTCCAGTCACCTCCTGGTCCAGGTTGAAAAGGTAATGCTCCATCTGTGAGACGTAATGCTCTATCCATAGCCAGGTTGGATGGGGCTTGGAGCAACCTGCTCTAGTGGAAGGTGTCCCTGCCTGTGGCAGGGGTTGGAGCTGGATGAGCTTTAAAGACTCTTACAACCTAAACCATTCTATAATTCGATGCATGGGGCCAAGGCAGTGCTATGAAGGCTGTCAATTTTAGGCCTGTTTTCAAAAGGATAACAGGGTATATCACCAGCAAATCTGTAGGAGGATAGAGTGGGTGAAGGCTGAAATGGTGGCCAAAGGGAAAAATCAAGGATCTAGTCTTTCAATTTCTGTCCAGCAGTTCTTGGCACAACCTGCTGCAGCCCTGCACCTGAAAGCAAGGAGGGGGTTAGTTTGTGCCAGAGCAGTGCTGTGCTGCAGACACAGAGCTGGCCTTTCCTTCTGAGTCTGAAAGCTGAGGTCTTGGACATTCTGAAAGCAGAAGAGGCTATAGACTGGCTCATACGATGTCTGGCACATGAAATGGGATCTTGCTCAGTTGTTGCCACACTGAGAACTTGTATAGGGTTAAACTTGGTTAAACTTGAAGGGGTTCAGCCGAGAAGA
>NW_009929118.1:8161-16541 GCF_000696875.1 Nestor notabilis
CTGATCTCCTGTGTCTGGTGGTAGGACAGGAGGAAATGGAATGAAGCTGCATCGGGGAAGTTCAGGCTGGACATTAGGAAGAGGTTCTTCACTGACAGGTTGGATGGTCCCTGGAATGGGCTCCCCAGGGAAGCGGTCATGGCACTAAGCCTATCAGAGTTCCAGGAGCATCGGGATGGTGCTCTTAGTCATACAGTTTAGTTCTAGATAGTCTTCAAGGAGCAGGGAATTGGACCCTATGATCCTTATGGGTCCCTTCCACCTTGAGATATTCTCTGATTTTATGAAACTTACTTACCTGAAAAGCACCTAAGAAACTTGCCTTGAGAAGAAGGTATTGAGAGAAGCTCTTTAGGCCACCATTTTGGTCAACCCTCCTGATGGTTAGTCTCACTTTTAAAATGTGTGCCTTGTTTCCTCCAGCTACTGTTCAGCTTCTCTCTGCTACACTGAAATGGCCTTCAACACCCACTGCTTTCTCCCTCTGAGAGCACTTACCCACACAGTCAGATGCCTTATGAGCCTTGACACAACCCAAACTGGCCTTTACAGCCCTGACTTCACAGCACTTCTCCATCTTTACGTCATATCTGCGGCTCTTCTTCACACACTCTCTTACTGCTAAAAGCCTTTTCAGCCCCCAGGCTTGGTGCTGTACTTAAGTCTGTGCACAGCTCTAAGGCACCAGCGCTAAACCACCCTGAGTGTTCCCCTTTAACTCCCTATCGAAACACCCTGTGATCACATTGTGAGCAGATAATAACTGATTTTGAACAAACTGATCCCTTGCCGGTTTGCAGTCCAGTTCAACACTCATGCTGTTCTCTGGAAGCAGCCTTACAGAAACTACCAGAACAGCTTATGGGCTGTGGTGACACTCAAAACAAACAAGGGTGGCAGAACTAGGTCCGCTGAAAGGGAGACGCAAATGAAATTCACCTTCCAGCATTCACTGCAAGTGAAGCTGGTCTGTGCTTCTTATACCAAGCAAAGGCTACAGCTCAGATGCTAATTTTATCTTGCTGGCTCTGTAGCGTCCTTGATCTTCAAGAGAATTCAAAATAACATGTAGCAAATGTATAACTGAGTCGTTTTAAAGAAGTAAGTGCAAAGTGCATAACAGCTCAAGGGGAAACAGCTTCTCTGCTGAACGCAGAGGATGAAATCAGATCATACTGGCAGACTGAGCAAATGGGCTCTACGCCTTATCCTCGCAACTGGGCTGTTAGGGGGGATCAGGGCAGCTCAGCCTCCATCTGCCTTACAAACCCATCGCTGATGGGAGCATATAGGAAGGCCAAGCCCACCTTCACCTCCTAACAGCTTGTGACAACATGATCCCTTTGCTGAGCAGACACAGGGTGGTTGCCTGTCACGGACATCAGGACCACTTTATGCTAAATGTCAGAAACAGCTCTCACAGAAGTCCCGCTCTATCCTGAGTGTAAATACACAGTGCCAAGAGGTGAGGCAGGGAAGGGCTGCTCCTCTCTCTGAAGACAGGCAGTCATGCCTGCAGCGGTCAGAGCAAACCCAGAAGAAGAGTGGGGAAGCAGACAGTCCCACCACTGCTGTGTGCTTCCCGCCTGGGGGCATTTGCACTAGGAGGGGAGGCACAAGCCCAAGAGAGATGAGTGTAGAGTGCTTCGAGCCCTGCCAACAGTTTGTCAGTGCAGTTCCAATGATCAAAGCTTGGGCTTATCTCCCCCTGCAGAGCTCCAGCTGAGGCAGGAGTTTAGCATGAGCTTCAGGGCTTGATGCTCTGGTCCCAGGAGAAAGATCAAACCTGTGCTAAACTGACTGTGTAGATACATCTGCTGCAATGGTCTTCAAGCATGGGCTGGTACAGCTGAACCCAGCCAGAAAGCCAGCAGAAGCCAACTAAGAGCATGTCCCCAGTACATGAAGAAATGAGGGATCAGAAGACAGCCCTCTCACTCAGACATTGCCTCCTAGGGCAGTGCCTGCCACCACTGATTACTGAATTACTACCTGTGGAAAGCAAGTGTTTTCTTCAAGGCTGCTATTCCAGTATGTAGCCTGATTATCCTCATCCAAATGCTAGGTTACAGGTGAGCTTGTGAAGAGCCTGGTTTGCCAACTGGTGGTTTCAAACCCTTCCCAGGAGCAGCCACAGGTCTCCCAGGACTCAGAGCTGAATTATTCTCTTAGTCTGTACTAGGCAGAGCTCACTGTCAGAGAGAAAAAAGGAGATTTCCCAATGTAACAGGAAAACATTCTTGTCTTTCATTGGAACCATACTCAAGAGAAGTCCCTCTTTTCCGGGTGACAGGCATATGAGTGCTAGGAATGGTGATGCAGAGTAATCACAGCTCCCAACAGCAAAAGGCAGAAAAAGCACTTGGGCAGCCAGCATGCCAGGTCCCACAGCAAGGATCATGGTCCGACCAGGACAATTTCTACATGTTCTTTCCAATTCCTACTAAGTAAAAGAAAAGAAGAATGAATAGCAGCTCTGTCTGAGAAGGAGAAAGATGAATGACTGGCATTAGCTGTGGCTAAGCACACCGTGGAGGCAATTAAAACAGCTTTAACACACTGAATAACACCCCTTGCAATTCCTCCTTGCACTGGTAAGACAGACCTGGGCTGGAAAAATGCCTTCTTTGCATTTGTGCAGCCGTGTGCACCATGGTGCTGCTCAGCAGGGTCCAAGCCAAGCGAGCTGGGGTCCATCACAGCCACCATGACAGGATGGTAGGCAGGCTCCAGAGGTCTCTTCTGAAGGGAGGTGGGATAAAAGAGAGAGACAGCGTTAAGTCATTTCTTTCTACCCTCCATCATCACCCTCACGCTTATTTTTGTGCTTATTTGACCATCTCCTTTTCTTCTCAGCCAGTGTTGAGGTCTCACAACCTCATCAAATGTACCTGTCTCCTTAAAGAGGGGCACATCTAAAGAGTTGGGTCCTCATGAAGACGAAGACAAGAAAGAATTTAATCTGACAGCACCACAACCTCATCCCCTCAACCTGCAGAGCTCAGGTACAGGCAGAGATGTCTGCTCCACAAGTGGAACCAGAGTTCACACTCTGCTCCCTGCCTGTATTTTCTCTCTTGCTGGAGGTAAGTAAAATGAAAAGAAGGAACTGGAGAAGCCACTGAATTGAAAATGAGAAATGAACTGAGATTTATTTTTTTTGGTGGGTTCTACCCTCTCCCTCCACCCACCTGTTTTTTTCCTTGGAATTAATAGAGTTTGGAATAAAGTACTGAGAACCAGGTAGTCCTGTCATGAGCTACGTGTGCCATCCCCGCTGCAGCCTGCTTTCCTATGAGCCCCTCTGCCGGCAGAGCGGGTCCTCTGTGGACAAACACCAAAGGTGAACCATGGGAGGTGCTGAACTTGTCTCTTTCTCGAGCTCACTTGGACTCAAATCACTTTCTCTAGTCTCCCAGTGCTTTCATTAAGTATTTCCCTTATTTTCAGAGCAGGTGTTTTTTCCCATTCTTAATGAATCACTCTGCTCCCTTGTAAACAAGACCTTTATTGGATCCACAAGCATGTGTTTGTTTCTATTTATACCTCTTCCGTATCAATATTTGAAAGCACACTACCCTATGCTGAATTCTTCCTCCATGCCCTTTTCCATCCCTGCTGCCTCTTTCCCACCTCTTCTTTCTCTTCCCTGACTGTTCACAGTTTGCACTCTCCCAGGTTTTTTCCATGCTGATAAAAATGAGCCCTAGATTTTACATTTTCTTTGTTGACCTGAACTAAATAATTAGGAACTTCCTTTCTGAATGATGTTCATTCAAACATCCCTGAATAGGTACAGTCATTCCTTCACATCCCTGTATAGGTATAGTCCTTTACATGCATTAGAAACTGGTGGGAGCTGAACACCTAAACCCACCAGGCAGACTTCTGAATGTCTATTGTCCATCTTACTTTGGAGAAAGCTACACACCTACTTATTTATTGAATGCTGCTGCACTTTGGATTTTAAATTTTGGTCTTATTAGTATTGAGAATTAATGTTCTGGGGTTTAAACAAGTGAAAACAGGGTGGTGCTTCCCTTCTTCAGCTGTATCCAGGGACAAGACTTCAGTTTCCCTTACCACAAGTGCTAGGAATAGCTTTGTAATGTAAATAGGCACTTAGGGTATTTTTAACAAGCACCTGCTTTATCACACTGCCTAATGAGAGCCTCGACAGAAATGCAGTGAAAGCAAAGGCAGGCAAGGCTACTATTTAAGCTAATTAACAGCAAATTAAATTAAACTGACACACACATATATTTTAGGCCTCTGCATCTAAGGGGGGAGAGTGCTGCAGAGATTTCATTATTCACATTTCCCATCATCGTTTTTTTCCCAGCACCTACCCACCCAATTACCTGGGAAAGGAAGAGGGAGAAAGATACTAAACCCAGTAAGATAATTCTCATTTGCATAGTCATTTTTCTGCATTGTGTTTAATAGTCTGCGAGTAACTGTAGAAGAATATATAGTCCATTCTTTAAAAAGCTCCAATGCACTAATTGAAATTAAATTACATGGAACTCAGTGTCTGTCTTCTGTTCACTGGGAGATAATATGCAAGCCACAATTTCATGTGTTATTTTTATGCTGATGAACCACTGTACTCACCACAGAACCACTTCCCAGATGTGTTTCTCCTTCCTTCAGCTGTAGGTGAGCCTCAACTGATGTTTTTTTCACCATTAAAATGCCTCATTTGCTGCACCCAGGATTGCAATCCTTTAGCATTCCAGACAGTCATCACTGCAGGTAGCAGTGCCTATTTGCAGCATTAACACTAGGTAATGCAACTGCATTCTTTCCTCACATTACTTTGCATATGTTATAGCTCAATTAATCTGTCAGGGTGACACTTCCATCACAAACATCATTTAGGAGAATTTAATGCTAAGTCGGCAGGCCTAGAAAGAGAAGTCTGATGTTACACTCCTCAAAAGAGGCAAAACATCAGGACCTGCTTCCCTACTTCCCAGCCCATCACACGAGCTGCTGAGGCAGGAGCTCAGGTCTTGCTGGTGCTTGCAGGAGATTCAGCCTATGTGGCAGCTTGCTCCTTGCCTTCTCTCCAAGGCTGCTAACAAGGGAGCCAATTAGTGCCAGTTGTGATGGGAGCACTTTTCCCACTAGGAGCTGGATTGAAACCTTTAATTCATTTTGCACAGGCAGAGGCACACGAAATGGTCAAGCATGGAAAAAAATCCACAGATGGAGGGTTTAGAGTGTCCCCATGGATTTTATTCTTTGCTTCAGACTTGCAGCTTTCATTAAAACAGGAAAAAAGAGAAGGTTTCTTGCTATTCTGATGGTGAAACTGATTTTCTCCATCCAAACTAACACCAAGCCTTCCTGAGCTACTTGCGCTGAAATGGCTTTGTCTCCTTGGTGACTCTGGGACCTTGGAATAACAAGTTGCCAAGATAGGACATCAGTTCTCTCTGCTGATGGCACCAGACAACCTGCCAACACCCCAGGTGCCTCATGGCATTTCACAGCACAAAGCAGAATAGCCAAGGAGCTCTGTGCTATTGTCTGTCAGTGAACAAGATGGGGATGAAGAGCTCCTCCATCACTGCCTCTGTCCCAGGTGGCCCAATTGCACCCTGAGCTCTCAACTGGTTCTGCTGAGGAGTGCCTGGTCCTTACTTCCATTGCATTCCAATGTGGGAAGGACATTGATCTGCTTCTGTGCACCAATGCTGCCTTCTGCTTGGATCTCTGTAGGGTTAAAGAGAAGATAAACTGTTTCTTCTCCCCCTAGGGCTCCTCCAGGAGCTGGTTTCTCTCCTCCTGGAGACAGACTTTTCTCCTAGAGAGTGCAGAGGGATGTCCCCTGAGACAGTAAAACTGTCCTGAGGGATGGTTTACACCAGGCAGCATCTCACTCTTGCCTGAGGAATCCTGCCAGTGGTCCAGCATCACTGAGCAGCTCAGGAGAGGGTGCAGTGGGTCAAGCACAAGGACTGATATGTTAGAAATGCACGAGGTGCCATGCCCAGCTTCCATCAGCGGGGCTTGTGAGCATCACTACTGATGTGAAGAAGGCTGGACCTAGTTTAGATTGCCAAGTCCTGCCCTAAAAAGGGTGAAATTTCCTTTCAAAGGAACGGATCAGGCAGTGCTCACACACTAACAGGAGGGTTTGTGTCATTCCCCACCAAGGTAAATGGGAACGCAGGCTCCCCGCCGTGCTTCAGATGAGTCATCAGGCACACGCTCCTGAAAACCTCCTGTCAAATAGACTTTACATTACAGGCAATGTCAGAAAGCACAAAGTGTTTTTCTCAGGACTTGTATTAAGTCCTGCAGCTAATTAATCCATGCTTTTCCAAAGGAAATGCTTGACAATACACACAGTTCAACTGAGTTTAAGATAGGAAAGCAAATAGCAGGAAACCTACACATCTCCTTTGGTCCATAACGTATCTCCTTAGCAGCCAATCCCAGAAACTTCTTCATCCCTCCCTCACCATCCAAGTAAAACCCTCTGAGTCAAACCCTGTTCTTTCACTCAGACCAAGTGTTCTGGGTTCTGCACCACTGACTTTAATAAGAATGCACTTGGGAAAGACCATCACCACAGTACAGTTCTTGGTGGAGATACAGAATATTTGAGTGCAGAAACAGCAATAGAGAACTTCTTTCTCAAGCACACAGCAGATGTGCTTAGGAACTTGGCTGACACAAGCATAAGGAGGATCTAGCTGGTGAACAGAAGAGACGTAGCACTGATGGTTGGTTCACTGAGCTCTTGGCTTGGGTGTTCACACCAGCAAGGCTGAGTCCCTTATCCTTGGGAGGAATGGATAGGCTGAAGAGACCTTTTAGCTACTGGAGATGATGGTTTTCCAAAAAGATAGATGGATGGATGGATAGATAAATAGATAGATAGATAGATAGATAATATGGAAGTAGCTCTGTTAACTACTCTAGTCTCCCAAGAAAAAGCAGAACCATAGAAAAAGAAAGGGAGAGGATTGGAAGCTACAGTGAGAAATGAAACTAAGAGCCTCTGCTGATTACAGCAGGTGCTACAGCCATGAGACATCTCTAATAGCATGACCATGAGAGCTGTGCCAGTTCAGCCTCACTGCAAATACTGGTGATCTCTATGTTCGGTAACGCCTTCCATTGTGCAGGCATCTCTGGCAATAGGTGGAAAAGTGGGAGCTCTTGTGATCTGAGGCAGACTAAGCTAAGGATAACAATATACCAGGAACATATCAACACTTGGCTTAGAAGAGAAAGAAGAGAGATCGTAACAGGTTGGAGATTTAAGAAATAGCAACAATCACAAACATAATCTCAGAGCATGGACTCCATGGGATAGAGAGACCTGCCCCTTGCTTTCTAAACCAAGCAGGATTGTGCCCTGCCTAATTTTATTCCAGAGTGAAATTGGGAGCCAAGGGTTATTAATTGCTGTTTCACTGGTTTTATGGGGCTTCAGTAGTTTCAGTAATTCAGTTTATAGCTGTGTAGTGCAATTGTATTGCTCATTCCTTTTGTCAACAAATGAGGCCATTTACAGAGTTCTGGCTTGACTGCATGGGGTTTAAAAGCTGACCAGATATGAGGACCCTGGGAAGGATTATGTCCACGCTTATGAGCCCCAGCTCTCAGGGCAGCCTGACAGCTCCTGCATCACTGCCTGCAGCCACTCACACCCCACAGGCAGCACCAATGGACCTGCTCTGGATAAGCCTCTCTGGGCAGACATGGACAGTGGGTCTCTGTGGAGTGTGCAGTAAGGAGGGAGAAAGAGGAAAGCCTTGCTCTAATAAATATGTCAGTTCTGGCACTGACACTATTATGGGATTTCAAGCTACTGAATCTTTCTTTTTTAGCTTCCCAGAAACATACAATCACATACATCATTTGCTTGAAAAACACTGGCTTCTAGTTCTCAGCAGCAGGGTAAATATGGAAAAGATGAATAGGAGAAGATACCAACCAGCTACTGAATGGATTTAAGAATGGACTAATCCAGTCTTGTCACTTCTGTGTTCGGCACTGCTCATTCTACACGGAAGACCCCTGGAGAAGCACGGAGATGCTGGTCACCATGTATACTTGGGTGTTCCTTATGTTCAGTGGATAAAGAACTGGCTGGATGGCCGCACACAAAGAGTTGTGGTAAATGGCTCAATGTCCAGTTGGAGACCAGTAACAAGTGGTGTCCTTCAGGGATCGGTGTTGGGACCTGTCTTGTTCAATATCTTTGTCGGTGACATGGACAGTGGGATTGATGGGCCCTCTGCAATTTTGCCAAAGACACCAAGCTGTGTGGCTCGGTTGATACGCTGGAGGGAAGGGATGGGATTCAGAGGGACCTTGACACACTTATGAGGTGGCTGATGCCAACCTCATGAAGTTT
>NW_009929119.1:0-1097 GCF_000696875.1 Nestor notabilis
GCAGGTGCCCGTGCATGTCCCGCGGGACCGCGGGACTAGGGCCTGTGCTCACCCAGGTGACCTTCTCCCATGGCTAGAGGCAGTTTGTTTTCAGCTGGATCCTGACTCTCATCTGCTCTCTCACAAAGAAATAGGATATTTATGGTGTCCTGTCCCGTTTTCCCTCGTCTCCAATCACGGGTGCGTGGTACCATGGAGCCGCTGCTGAAACTGTCATTGAGGGATGGAGAGAAGCTGCGTGTGGCCTGGAGACAGCAGGGTTTGCAGGGGCAGCAGCTCCAGGGGCTCTTTGGTGCCACAGGGAGTTCTGACTGTGCAACATCTCACCCTGGGCAGGGATGGACACACAGACAGAGGAGCCCCAGCCACACTGGGAGCCTCTTGTGCCCAAGAGACACACGTGCGGTGTGGATCCCCCATGAAGAATGCCTGCACTGCACATGGCTGGGGACAGCCCAGCTCTGAACGCCTGGAGACACCACACTTTGTGGCTTCAGCTCAGTTACAGCTTCAAGTCGGTTGTTTCAGCCTCTTTTTGCTCGTGGATGGTTCCAGTTTAGTTTGGGCTCCAGTTTGTTTGCAGGTCCAGCTCATGGACAGCTGTACTTCGCGGATGGTTGCAGCTCATTTCAGCTCCAGTTCAGCTTTGCGTCCAGCATACGGACAGCTCCCATTTGTTTCTGCTCTGGTTCATTTCAGGTCCAGCTCACAGATGGCTCCACTTGATTTCAGCTCAAGTTTGTTCACAGCCCATCTTCAGTTCATTTCAGCACCAGGTTCAGTTAATTTCTGCTTGTTCAAATGATCGTGGCTTTTCACAAGGTTGGAAATCAATCACTGTCAGAACTTGTACACATGAATATGAACTGTCATAATTGTACATTGTCTAAATACAGACTAATGTGTTAATGACTATTCTGGCTGTTGTATACTCCTTGAATAAAGAGTTGGGCAAGAAGACGGTATTAGAAGTGCCTCTTCCCCCAGAGACGATCTATCATCTCAGATGTTGAGTTCAGGCTGATACACGCCAGCCTCCCAAACTTCAGGGATCAACACGACCAGACCCCTTTCTCCAGCAGGGTCCACACACCCTG
>NW_009929119.1:1132-1511 GCF_000696875.1 Nestor notabilis
CCAGCCCCTGATGCCCTCCCACCCCCCTGCACCGGTTCCCAACCTGGCCTCGGGTTTGAATCAGCTGACTCCGTCTCCATTTCCAAGCCCAAATAAGCAGGACTCAGCCTCTGCTCCAACCCTCAGCCCGGCCCCAGAAGCCCATTTCCCAGCCCCAAACACGAACGATTTGCACTCCGCTTTCCAGCCTGGGAAACGCCTGATCCGGTCCGTGCTGCCAGCTCCCAAACACCCGACTGAGCCCCGCGGCTGAGCCTCAACCGGTCGCCAATGCCGCCCGAGAGCCCCGGGCGGTGCTCGGGAACTGTCAGGGGGACCCCTTGTGGCGGGCGAGGACGGGATGCGCCCAGCTCCGGCCCTCCACCGGCACCTGCCCACC
>NW_009929120.1:0-230 GCF_000696875.1 Nestor notabilis
TTGCCTTCCTGCCCGACGTGCCACTGTCAATGGTGGAGTGCAGCAAGGAGCTGGTGAGGGCTCTGTCTCCCAATCCTTTGGTGGGGGCAGTGGTGGGATGTGTCTCCCCACACTCTGGGGACATGTTTTAGCTGCAGAGTGAAGCTCACCCTTATTTCTCCCACAAACAGCCCAGTGGCAGCACCCAGCCCCACGCCCCCGGCACCCCACGAGCTGTCGGCACCAACCCA
>NW_009929121.1:0-410 GCF_000696875.1 Nestor notabilis
CACCCATTGCCCTGGGTGCAAAGCAGCTGTGTGATGGGGGCTTGTACTAATTGAGCACAATAAAGCAGAGGATTCAGCTCAGGGTCTGATGTTTGCCCCAGGGATCAGTGAGGGTGGGGGGCAGCCTAGTGTCCTAGGGTAGGAACCCCCATGGGCAGCCTAAGCCAAGAGGCTCACAGGGAGCCAAGCCTTTCAGGGTCATAGATAGACGGAATCCTACCCAGGTATCTGCCCACACCCCCACCCCATCCCCTGCACTTTTGTTTCTGGAAGAGGAAAACCAAAACTCCCAGTGCCAACAGCCCAGTGCTTCACCAGTAACCAGGAGACGACATCACTCTGCTGCTCCCACTGCCTGCGGTGACTCTGGCACTGGCCACATCGCATGAGCCATGTTCCAGTGCTGGCTG
>NW_009929121.1:491-1993 GCF_000696875.1 Nestor notabilis
GCAGCAACCCTGGGCAGGACCCCCCCGGGGAGCTGCAGCAAGGTGAAGCCCTGGGGATGGGGCCACCCTAACTGCCCAGTGGTGACCAGGGTGGGGGCCTGGGAAAATTTACAAGCTGCTGCAGGCAGGAGCAGGAAGAGGATGGAGCTATTTTCCTGAGGACCAGCTAGCACTGAGCTGGCACCCCAGGCTCTGGCAGCACTGTTGCTCTGCACCCATGTAGCCCTATGCTGTCCCAGCATCTGGTGGCATTGTGGACACCCCTCATCTCAGTTGGAACCCCACCTAACCTCCCTTCTGTGCCACTTGGCACTGTCTCCAACCCAGAGAGCAGCACAAGGATTTATTTCCAGTGGGGGTACAGTGGCAATACACAGGAGAGTACAGGAATGCTAGTGCCAATACTCAGGCAGGGAACCGGGGGTGCTGGGGGTCTGTGCCCCCACGGAGCCGCAGGAGCATGAAGACTGTGCTCCTGGGCTGGATGTTGTAGTGTGCCAGTGTGTGCCGGTCCTCCAGCTCCCAAGAGCCGTATGTCAGGCGCTGCTGATCAGCAGGAGGCCCCTGATGGCTGCAGATTTTCTCCTTCAGCTGACGGACAGTGTCGGTAGGCAGCACCGTGTAGGTGGTTGTCCGGTTCTTGTCATCCTTCACAAAGATCTCCATCGCTTGGGGCTCTGTCTGCAGCAGCAGCAGAGTGGTGCTGTAGAAGATGCCATAGGAGGCCAGGGTCTCGCCATCCTGTAGGACAACGGGACTCCTGCCCAGCTCCTGCTGTGCCAGGCGCTGCTGGTACCAAGGGATGCCCCACTCCTGCTCAATTGCCTCCTTCAGTTGCCGGATGGTGGTGTCAGAGCTGATGGTCCTGCTCAGGCTGGTGCCCAACAGGTGCCTCACCTCGATCTTCACAGGCCGGGCTGGCTGCAGGGACACAAGAGCAGCTGGGCAATGCTGCAGGGTTGGGAGAAGGGGGGATGCCGCAGGACAAGCAAGCAGCCTTACCTGCACAGCCCAGGGCTGGACGATACTGACGCAGGGCAGGGAACGGTGGGCAGCAGCTTCCTTTGCCACCAGGTTCCAGTTCTTGCCTTGGCTGAGGATCCCTGTTGGGTCGGCGGGGTCCAGGATGATAGGACTGCAAACAGAGTGTGGAAACTGTTGTCAGCCCCGGGCAGCACTGCAGGGCGACTGGCATGGGTCCCACTGGGCACAGTGCTCACCGGGGACTGCACAGCAGCGTCTTGATGTGGGCACCAATCTGGTTGTGCTGAAGTGAGTAGTACTTCTCCCAGTAGATGCAGATCTCCTGGTGCCGGCACAGTAGCTCCAGCACGGTACGGAAGCCTTCAGCTGTGACAAAGGAGTCAGAGGAGCCTGTGCCCTCCTCCCAGGCGTAGATGGTCAGCAGCTCCAGGGCATACTTGGGGGGCAGGTCTGCAGTGGGGTACCGTGGCTTCAGCAGCTGGGGAGAAGACAGGGACAGGGGTGACAGCTGGCCAGGG
>NW_009929121.1:2022-2676 GCF_000696875.1 Nestor notabilis
GGGCAGCCCCTCACCTCCTTGTACCAGTGCTTCACCAGGCGCAGGAGATTCTTCAGCTTGGCAGGGCAGCGCTTCACAAACTTTTTCTGCAGCTCAGTGAAGCAGGGGGAGAACTCCCCGGGGTCACTGCTGGCTTCCAGGAGCCCTATGTACACACTCACATCTGGTGGGGCGTCCTGGCTCAACTGCCCTGTGGGGCGAGAAAGAGAGTGAGAGCCGTTCTGGTGCTGACACTGCAGCCCGGCCCCACAGCAGCCTGCAGTCCTTACCCAAGGCATCGTAGGCAGGCAGGATATCCACCTCGATGGACTCCAAGGTGTCCTTGGAGCAGAGAGTGAGGCTGAGGGAGCGCGGTGTACTACCAGGACCCTTGTAACGGGGCTCACTGATGTTCACGGTGAACGTCAGGCTCTGCCTGCAGGTGTGCAGTCTCTTCTCAATCAAATCCAGGATATGCCTCCTCTTTTGCTTCTGCTGCTCGTAGCTGGAGAAGCAACTAAGGAAGAGCACCACGTCGGCATCAGAGTTGTTCTGCAAAGCTGTGCCCTTGCCAGCTGAGCCACCCTGCAGAAAGACAGACACCCTGCCTGCTCAGCACTGCTGTCCCTAAGCACGGGGATTGCTTGCCACCATTCCTGGAGCTGCCATTCCTGA
>NW_009929122.1:0-340 GCF_000696875.1 Nestor notabilis
GGTACACGTCCTCCTCCATGTAGACATCCCTCATCTCCAGCATCTCTGCGCGCAGCTCCTCGATCTCATCCTGCGCGGAGATGGGCGTTAGAGGAGACGGACCTCGCAGATGCTCTCTCCTCTTCTCCCCATGGGACACATCCCTACCGTGGCTCCCCTGTTCTCCTGCATCCAACAAACATCTTCACCAGCCTTCAACTCCTCGGCTCATAGATTCACAGATTCATAGAATGGTTTGGATTGAAAGAGACCTTAAGATCATCCAGTTCCAACCCCCTGCCATAGGCAGGGACTCCTCACACTAGACCATGTCACTCAAGGCTCTGTCCAACCTGGCCTT
>NW_009929122.1:380-1237 GCF_000696875.1 Nestor notabilis
ACCCCCACAGCGAAGAACTTCTTCCTTATATCTAACCTCAACTTCCCCTGTTTCAGTTTGAACCCATCACCCCTTGTCCTATCATTACAGCCCCTGATGAAGAGTCTCTCTCCAGTCAAGCCCCATCCTTGCAGGAACAGGGCTCAGAGCCAGTTGGGCACCCACTGGTGACCCAGCCACAACAGGGGAACAGACAACACGGGCGCCTGTAAGTATTGGTGGTGAAAGAAAGAGGAAGATGGGGGAGGGAGAGGGGCTGCAGGAGCAGCACAGGCCCCCTGATGAAGAGTCTCTCTCCAGTCAAGCCCCATCCTTGCAGGAACAGGGCTCAGAGCCAGTTGGGCACCCACTGGTGACCCAGCCACAACAGGGGAACAGACAACACGGGCGCCTGTAAGTATTGGTGGTGAAAGAAAGAGGAAGATGGGGGAGGGAGAGGGGCTGCAGGAGCAGCACAGGCGGCAGCCGCGGCGCTGAGAATGTGGGATGTCTTAGGAAAAGATGTGTCAGGGAGGCAGGCAAGAGGAGGAGGAGATGGCAGGCGAGGACAGGGAGGCAACGCGGGGACACGGCAAGATGCTGCCAGCGCTGGGAACCAGAGGTTGTCTCTCATGTTGCCACCAAGCAGCAACCACTGGGCTGGGTCCCCTGTTCCACCCCTTCCCAGTCTCATCAGCTCTCATGGGGACACACCTCTCCCTGCCCAGCAGAGCCTCCATCATGAAGCTGCAGTGTCACTGTCACAGCAGGGCCAGGGCTGACATCCTGCAGGCACCAACGCTGACCCAAAGCCTCCTCCAGAGCTGTGGGAACCTTGCAGTAGCCTCAGCCCCAGTGCCAATTCCCCATCCAGCACC
>NW_009929122.1:1268-8751 GCF_000696875.1 Nestor notabilis
GCCACTGGGGATGACGCTCAAGGACTGTCCCCTCCTGTCCCTGGGGACCCACACAGGCTGCACTGCCCAAAGCTCTTTTCACATCTCTGTGAACATCCTCTCAACACAAATACTCCAAGCAAAGCTCCAGCCATCACAGTGTCTGTTCTCCTCCTCGAGAAGACCCGCTGGACCTGGCATGCTCCTGGGAAGGGATCAAACGTCTGCTTTCCAGGCAAAATAACCCCACCACTGAACACGTCCCATCACTACCAAATGCCACTTGAGAAGTGAGGGGCTCCTGCTGCTGCCTTGCTCCATGGCATGGCCACAAGATGAGGATCCAGCACCGGCAGTGGGGATGCACAGCCCCGATTCCCTCCAGGCAGAGGGGACAGGACCCTGCTGCTCCTGACCCATGCCAGTGACCTGCAGGCGGGGGGAGCAGCGCTGTGCCGGCTCTGCCAGGCGCTGGCACACTCGCTGCCTGCTCATCCCGCTGGACAAAGCCCCAGCTGCAGGAATTCCCCCTAAAGGCGAAGCGGAGCCCGGGAGGGGGAGCAGCAGCTGCAGGGACAAGGCACAGTCGCTCACTGTTGGCTTTAAACACTATATGATAAACAAGGAACGTCAATGAGACAATCCCGGATTATCTGCTGGTCCAGGCTGCCGGAGCCCAGCGGCACCGCGGCCACCAGCGTCCTGCTGCCCCCCGCTGCTCTGCTTCATGCTGGGGGTCTGGAGAACAAGAGCAGGGCAGAAACAGCCCCGAGGCACCGACATGGGCAGCACGGTGTGCCAGGGCTGAGGGTGCTCCAGGGACAGCCGGACACTGTCCTGTCAAGGGGCATCACTACAGGCATGTCCACCCCTGGACAGCTGAGGTGAACATGAACAGCACCAGACAGCCCTGTGACACTGCGATCGAGACCCATCACCAGCACTGCCCACCCCACACAGCAGTGCCACAGCCCTGGGGACACCACTTTGTAACACAAACCAGCCAGGGGAGCTGGCTCATGGGATCTGTTCCTTAGGAGCTTCCATGGGCAAGGCTGAGCAACCTGCTCTAGAGGAAGGTGTCCCTGCCCATGGCAGGGGGGGGGTGGTTGGGGATCCATGGCAGGGGGTTGGTAATGGATGAGCTTTAAGGCGCCTTCCAACCCAACCCAGTCTGGGATTCTATGTAAAATGCATCATGCATCGCAGGCGCTCTGCAGCAGGGTGGTGGAAAACAACCTTTCACCATCAAAGTCATGAGAATCGTGGCTTGAATCTGATTGCAGAGGCACACGGGGCTGTCTGCATCTTGCTCCAGCGCTGACCGTATCAGCTCCCATTTGCCATGCAGCTTCCCCAGGCAACAGCAGAGCAGGGCAGGGAGCAGGGACCTTAAAAAAAGCCCAACCAAACCTTGCTGGAAAGAAGCCTGAGCTTGCAGTGCTAAGAGCTCCTGCTTGTTTATCCCCTGGGTTGTAGCAACCATTATATTAGGATGAGGCTGTGTCCAGCGTGAGCTGCTGCCTGGGCAAAGCCCATCGGCACTGCCTGGAGCTGCTCCTCCACTCCTCCACAGGGTGCTCCCCCCCAGGAACGGGGCTGGGGGGGTTTCCAGCAGGGTCGGCACTGGAAGGCTGGGAAAGCTGCAGGAATTTGCCTGCACTCCATAATGCCAATAAACCCTTCAAAGGGCAGCAGCCCAGCAGCTACACGGCCCATCCCAAGCTTGCCCCTAGGAGGCAAGCCGTGCCGTAAACCATAGTAACTGGATTAGGATCGGGAGCAGAAAATGCCAGCAAACTGGAAGGGAGCTCAGGATGGCAAAGCTGAGCCCCTCCATGGCCAGGCTGCGGCAGCAGAACAGCCTCGCGGTGTCTGGAGGCAGTGCATGGGGGGTACGGGGGTCCCCTTATGGCTTTGGGGGTCTGTGACAGCCGCTGAGCCTCACCCTTTGCATCTGCACGTTTCCTGGAGGTGATGCCCCAAAACAAAGCAAAGAATCCATTTGGATAAGGTGAGAGCAGAGACAGGGGTGGGGAGGAACCCCACAGAAACATCCCCAGTCGAGGGGTGGCGTGAGCATGAAGCTCCATAGCAGTGATAAATCAAGCGGAATCATGAACTGGTTTGGGCTGGAATCATGGAATCATGAAGTGGTTTGGGATGGAAGGGACCTTAAAGCTCATCCAGTTCCAGCCCACTGCCACGGGCAGGGACACCTTCCACTAGAGCAGATTGCTCCAAGCAATCCTGTGTCCAACCTGGCCTTGTAAAACAGACATGAGGTGGACAACACTGAGGATGAGATAAATGACCTCTGTCCAACAGGCTGCCAAGCTCAGCCTCTTGTCCCATAAACAAAAGGTGCCCAGTCCTCCATGGAGTCACGGCCTCCTGGCATCCCTGGGCTGGTCACCTCCTCCCAGGATTACCCACCACTGCATCCCCATCTCTGCAGCTGCAGAGATTTCCTTCATGGTGGTTTTACACTAGAAGTCACCTGTCCTGGAAACGATGCTGGGGATCTGCAGTTCAGGGGAACTTGTTTCAATGCCCAAGGGACAAGGGTGTGCAGAAGCAAACACCTCAGATGTCTTTGCAGGAGACAGGTTATACTGCACGGAGGAACCCAAGAGACAAGATACCTTCAACCTTCTCTGCACAAACCTTGGAGACACTGTGTCTCCCTGGGGAGATGATTAAGGAAACGAAGGAGTGGCAAGATGGGATGCAAACTGCCTGGATCCAGTTAAAACATGCATGCGGTTCCAGAACAGGAGGTAACAGCTACAGCCAGGCCCTCATGCCCACTTGCAGGACATGGGCTCTCCCAGGAAGGGCAAGACCTGCAAGGGGCTGAGCTTTAGGGAAACAGCCCTGAACGGTGGCACAGCAGGAGGGGGACCAGCGGAGATGGCAGAGCACACCTCAAAATGCAGATCAGACACATCAGTGTTGTGGCAGAAGAGTTAAACCCTTGGCTCTCCTGCCCAAGGCTTAGGTGCCTGTAAGAACACAGCATGCTCAGACCAGCGCAGGGGACTCACATCTACTCAGCAGGATCCACTATCTCTTAGAAGCAGAAACAGCAACGGATACACAACAGGATGATGCAAACAACGCCACGGCTGGTGGCTGAGGTGCTGCTGACAGCACAGACACCCTCAGCTTTGGCAGCCCCGGGCTCTGGGGCGCAGGGGGGACAGGCGGCACTTGGGGAGCCCAGCCCTGGCTGCATTCACACCCTCCACCCGCACCCCAAACCTCAGCACAGGCTGCAGAGGAGGAGCAAGGGTGGAAGCTGCCTCTCTACTTTGCACTGATGCCTTTGTGCAGAGCCTGGGGCCATGCAGGCAGCGGGTGCGCCTGCGGGAGAGCCTGAGATCCCTGGTGCAACGATGGGGATTACTGTCCAGGAGCAACAAGCACCAGCTTCCTCCGAGACTACAAGGACAAAAGCGGCAGCTTTCCATTAACTCTGAGCCCTGCCAGAGAGAAGAGGGAATTATGCTAGAATTTGCTAGGGAAAAAATGAAATCAAGAGGGAATTTTGAAGGGAAGTTGCCTGGGGTGTCCCTGTCAGTAAGGGGATCCCAGCAAACTCAGCTCACCCGAGCCCACGCTGGGGTGCAGTGGGCTGAAGGACGGCTAAGGCACACCCTGCGTCACATAGAGGTTTCTTTAGGAGCATCAACAGCAGCTCTAGCCCAGCTCTGACAGCAAACATCAGCCATCCTTCCCTCCATGTCATGGTGGAGCCCAGCGCAGCAGCTCATGCACTGAGCCCTGCCCTGGCTGGCACTACAGCTCCTGCTCAGCACAGAGCATGTCACCGAGGGGAAAATCCACATCTCACAGCTTTACACCCGCCCCATAACGAACAGGCAAACAGCTGGGGGCTCTCTGCAGTCCAGCCCATGTTGGGCAGTACCTCAAAAGGCAAAACCTGCAAATCCCCTTCCACTGGCTGCTGGTGGGGTGACACATGGCATATCCCTGCATCCCGGCTCTGCCTGTGCTCACCAGGACACCCAGCACGGTCCCTGCCCCTGTGGCCAGGCAGGATGTGAGCAGCAGCAGGGCTGGGACTCTGTGCTAACCCTGTGCCAACCATGCTGCACAGACACAACCTCCAGGTCCCCCATGCAGCCCCCAGATGGGACTGTGTGGCTGGGAATATCCTGTGGGATGCTCCCAGTGAGCCCTTGTGGTGGCACACACTGGTCCCTACCGGCCTTGGGGGAAACAAGGCACCCATCCACCCACCCTACATGTTTCTCCATGGAGCTTGGAAATGCACCAAACCCCAGGGATGCAGGTGATGCAGGAGGGGGCAAGGAAGGACTGTGCTTCCAGCGTTACGAGGCTCTCTCCTGAGCACCTTCCCATGGAGAGGAGAGGAAAGGGTTTGCAGGCATCCCCTCCCCTCGCTCCAAACCCTCTCCCGTGCCCACTCTTTGTCTGCCTGTCCCTCTGCAGCTGCTGCTGTATCACATCTCACATTTTCCAGCCCGCTGAGCAGGGCTGGGAGCTGCTCTCCCATCGCACGGCTCAGCGACAGTGAGATGGGGCAAGAAGGACACCCGAGACACCTCCTCCCCTTGCTGGCTGCCACCCCGCACGTGAGGAACACCCCTTTTTGGGGGGAACTCTTGAAATAGCCCGTTTATGGGGGGTCACAGCAGGTGCACGCACCCAAGAGCAAGGACAAGAGGAGACACGAGCCCAGCCGGTGCACTCAGAGCGGGAGGAGGAAGGCAGAGCCTTGCAGAAATCTGGGTTACAGAGAGAAATGGGTGAAGTGTGCTTAAAATATGTACGTTTTATTATGGCAGCTGAGGGAGGAGGCGACGTGAGCTGGCACTGCTGCCGAGGGCTGCGATGTGCTCTGCTGGGAAGCTCCAACCCCAGCGTGCAGCACACGGGCGTAGTAACACCACACATGCCTGGCCTGTGCCAGAATGCTGCCAAAACCCTCCCATCCCCCAAAGTTCCTCGTTTCTCTTTAAAAATACACCAGGTTTGAGCTGGCTCTGCTGAATAAATGAAAAAAATACTCATTTGCAGCTCGCTGCGTGAGTCCTCGGAAATTAAGTCACCTCTGAGAAGCCTGATTCATCCACAGCCAAGGGGAGGGGAGGTGCTGGGGCCAGAGGGCATCTCTGCAAGGTCCCTGCGTGCTGCTCTCCAACCTGGGCTGCGTGGCAAGGCAGGTGATGTTGATCACTTGGGTTAGGGCTTGATTTTTGCCCTAAAGCCCCAAATACCCCAGTTTTTAACAGAGCTGGCACAGGGCAGCTCCCTGCTGCAGCGTAACGCAGGTTTCTGCTCCTTCCACCTTGGAGTACAAGGGGTGCCCAGCCGGAGCCTGGGGACCACCCCAGCAGCCTCCTGCTCAAGTGTCATGAGAAACAACCTACAAGACCACAACACAGGCATAAGCAGGATGCACATGACAGCAAGAAGACCCAAGTGCAGACAGGAGATGTCATGGCCAACAAGGGAGGATGCCACCAGCAACCCCATGGCACATCTTGGTGTACATATTCACTCTCCCCACTGCTCCTGGCCGGGGGGAGGGGTTCAGTTCCCACCCCTCAAGGCAGGTAGAACACTGGCAGCCCGCTGGCCTGCAGCCTGCCAGGAAGAGGATCACGTGGAAATGGAGGAAGCGTTTGCACGCGCGTTCTTGGACACCGGAGGGGCCTCATCTGTGTTTTTCCAGCTCTCAGTAAATCAAAGCCCTTAAGCTCTTGCTGCTAATTCTGGCAGGACTTGGGACACCAGCTGCGAACTGGGGCTTTGCTAATGGACAAAGGGCCTGACTGAGTATCTTTGAGCGCATCACCAACGCTGAGCTCCCACCTCGCATCTATAAACCCAAGGCATTTACAAGCTTTGGCACCAGCGGGTGAGAGCTGGCCTGCTTTCCAACCTGTGACATCCCAAGAGCAGCCACTGAGACGTGGTTCCTACCCGAGCCCCCAGCAGGTGACTGCACAAGCATCTCATCCACAGCTCCACCCTGAAGAAGAGCAGAGGGTGCAAAACGGCTGCAGCCCACCAGGACACGGCGCTTGGTGGGTGTTTGTGCCCACCCCACAGCAGGCAGCGCTGCCAAGGTGCAGCAGGTCAAAGTGTGACCCGAGAATAAACTGCTCAGTGCCCCTGTCCCCACACAGCACATCTGCCCTGGCTTCACCCACTGTGCCCCCATGAACCAGGCAGCCACGCTGCATGCCCGGAAAAAGGCCCCAGGAAGCACAGGAACCTTGAAAAGAAGGGAGCTGGAAAATGTCCCCAGGGTCTGGCAGCAACACCAGGCAGGGAGGGCATGGGCAGCATCCCTCCCTGCACCAAACTGAGCAGTGCCCTGCTGAGCAGTGTCCCAGGATGCCAAAGTAGGCTGAGCCAAACCGTGCCACGCTCTGCCATGCCAAGCTGGGTGGAGAACAGCCGTGACGTGCTGAGCCCAGCCATGCCGAGCTGGGGCCACACTAGGGCTTGGCCATGTTGTGCTGAGCCAAGCTGTGCCCATCTATGCCATGCCAGGGCTGGCCATGCCCAGCCAGGTCATGCCAGGCTAAGCTGGCCCATGTAGTGCCAATGTGTGCCCTGTGCCAAAGTGTGCCATGCTGTGCTGAGCCAAGCGATGCGAGCAATGGCACACCATGCTGGTCCATGCCCACATGGGCCCTGCTGTGCCAAGCTGAGCTTCGCTCTATGGCAGTTGGGCCATGCCAGGCGCCCACATCATGTTATGCCAAACTGAGCCAAACTCATCCACAGCATGAAGTGCCATCCCCAGCCAGCCATGCCCCACATCATGTTATGCCAAACTGAGCCAAACTCATCCACAGCATGAAGTGCCATCCCCAGCTGTGCCATGGTGCACTGAGCTGAGCCCAGTTGTACCATGCCAGGCTGTGTCCAGTGATGCTGCGCTGGGCTGAGCTGTGCCAAGCCCTGCACCCAGCCATGCCAGGCAGTGATGCCCAACTGAACCGAGCCAGGCTATGCTCAGCAGTGTCATGCCAGGCTGAGCCAGGCCATACTGGGCTGAGTCAAACTGTGCCCTGTGCCCAGCCATGCCCAGGGATGCTGCAGTGTGCTGTGCTGTTCCTGGGGATGCTGAGCTATTGCCCAGGGATGCTGTCCCATACTGAGCCATGCTTTGGGATGCCATGCCATGCTACTCCCAGGGATGCTGTGCCATGCTTTGGGATGCCATGCCATTACTAGGGATGCTGTGCCATGCTGAGCCATACACTAGGATGTCACACTGTAATGATCCTTGCCCTGGAATGCTGTGTTGTACCTAGAGACACTAAGCCATGCTGACCCATGCCTTGGGATGCCACACCATGTCATGCTATAGCCAAGGATGCTGTGCAGTGCTGAGCCATACTCCTCAGATGCCATGCTGTGCCGCGCCATGCCATGCCATGCCATGCCCAAGGATGCTGACCCATGCTATGGCCAGGGACGCTGAGCCTTGCTGACC
>NW_009929123.1:0-2699 GCF_000696875.1 Nestor notabilis
GGTTTGGAGCGGGTCTGGCTAGTCCGTCCCTGGGGATGCTGCATCCACCTTGGTCCAGGTGGCACCAGGAGCACCTCAGGGGGACCCTTCCCTGCACTCCCCACAGCCCTTGGCCACCGTCACTGCTCTCACTGAGCCTGGCTGGGCTCCAGCTGCCCCCCAGAGCCCCCACAGCTCCCATCTGGCCCTCTCAAAGCAGCCCCTGCCACAATATGGTCCCCAGTGCTTCCCCCTCGCCCCACCACGTTTTCCATCCTGCTGAGGAAATATTAACTGGGATAGAGTTTGACTCATTGTGTTTTTACCCTCCATGGCCAAGAGGCTGGACAGGGATTTGGCTTTGGCTGGGGGGGGATCCTGCTTCCGGGGGGAGTGAGGAATGTGGCTTGGCTGGGGCGGGACTCTGCTTTCGGGGAATTGCTCAGATAACTGGCCCTGGGGAGATGGGGGTGATGGGGCTGTGGGATGCTGGATGCTGCCATGGCAGCCCTGAGCAGCAGGGAAGGGCTGTTATCACCATCCTACAGTAGGGAAACTGAGGCACTGACTGCCTGGATTCCCTGTGGGATGGTCCCATAGGAAGTGCTTGTGCCCTGGCTGGGGCCCAGCCACGGGAAGCGAGAGTGGCCAACCCAACCTGACCCAGGGCAGAGGGCACCAAAAACAGCCCAAACCCCCCGCAGCGGTGAGCGAGGCACAGAACAGCCTTTTCCGCAGCAGCAGAACGAGCTGCTCTGACCAAACAAACAGATTTGAAGCAAAACAAGAGATTCTGGTGCTGGGCAGATGCTGCCGGATGCTCGGCACATTAAATCTTGTTCTTCAGCTGAGAGGAATGTGCGGGATTGCAGCGGGGTCAGAGCAGCCGTGATTTACCCTCGATGTGTGTGGAGGATGCCGTGGGCAGCACAACTCCCTTTGCACCTCATTTATTGCTTTTCCATCCCAATTTTCCCTCCTCCTCCACTGGGTTTCCCACTCCTTCCCCTTTCCCACTGCCTTGCTCAGTTCCTGCCTGTTGCCAAAATCCAGGGGGATTCTGGCATCCTCAAGAGCCTGGCGTGGACCATCAGACTCCCCCAGGGATGGATCCTGCCCTCAGGCCCAGCCTGGCCCCAAAATGTGCACCAGCCCTTTGGCAGGAAAGCATAAAATAAGCATCACATTCTTCACTGGGGAAAACATGTGTTGCATATCGAACCCACCACCAGCTCACAGACAGGATCATATCACAAGCAGATCATTTTATACACATACACACATTTATATGTATATATTTGAACTCCAAAGCCCACAGCACTCATTGGAAATGGTTTCTTGGCAAGGAAAAGTGCATTGTAGACAGCAAGGGCATCAAATGAAGTCCAACCAGGCCAAGTACGGGGCCTTGTATGTGGGTCGGGGCAATCCCCAGCACAAACATAGGCTGGGGGAGACTGGATGGAGCAGCCCTGAGGAGAAGGACTTGGGGGTGTTGGCCGATGAGCAGCTCCCCATGGCCTGGCTTCAGTGAGTGCTTGAGCCCAGAACCCCCCGTGTGCTGGGGCTGCATCCCCAGAGCGTGAGCAGCAGGTTGAGGGAGGGGATTCTCCCTCTCTGCTGCACTCTGGGGAGACCCCCCCTGCAGCCCTGATCCAGCTCTGGGACAACAACACAAGAGGGATGTGGAGCTGTTGGAGCAAGTCCAGAGAAGGCCAAGGAGATGCTGCGAGGGCTGGAGCAGCTCTGCTCTGGGTGCTCAGGGGCTGAGCTTTTCCAGCACTGATTTCCTGTGGGCATCACTGATGCGGAGGAAAGGTCCTGGCCGGGGTTCCTTTGGCCTATCCCCACTGGGGTACTGTCCCCCTCCCCACCACCACACACAGCCCACAGGAGCCCATGAAGGAGGGCAGCTGCAGGGCTGGGACACCAGCACAGTGCAGCCCAGCACCATGAGGCCTTGTGGCCAGTGGCTCTGATGAGAATCAGCCCTGACAGTGGCTGGTCAACCCCTGGCATGGGGCCACCTCTGATACCCAGAGAGAGGAACCTGAAAATGACCCATCCCAGGGATGCAGCATTTAGAAACAGCAATGTATGACTTTATGTAGAGATATATAAGGAGTAGGGCTGTTTCCAGGGCAGGGTCAGTGGCTGGAGCTGGCACATGGGGAGGCATGGGCTTGCTGGTGACCCTCCCGCTCAGCTGCCTACAAACCAAGGAGTCTCACACACATGCTCTACAAAGACAGCTTAGTTTATCAAAAAAGTCACACATTTGGTATCATTATCACTGTAGTGCACATACAATGCCCCCCACCCCCGTAGGGCTGTTTCCAGGGCAGGGTCAGTGGCTGGAGCTGGCACATGGGGAGGCATGGGCTTGCTGGTGACCCTCCCGCTCAGCTGCCTACAAACCAAGGAGTCTCACACACATGCTCTACAAAGACAGCTTAGTTTATCAAAAAAGTCACACATTTGGTATCATTATCACTGTAGTGCACATACAATGCCCCCCACCCCCACGGTCAAAACACTCCCCCCTGGGCAGCACGTCCCGGCCTGTCCCAACCTCTCCCCACTTCCATAGCACCTTCCTGCATCGGTGCTTTGGTCCTGCACCAGCCTTCCTACCCCCTCACCATCCCCTTGCTTCCTTCAGCCTTGCTCCTCTTCCTCAGCATCCACCCGATGGCCCCTGCCCATGCTCCCCGCTGCAG
>NW_009929124.1:0-9872 GCF_000696875.1 Nestor notabilis
ATATTTATATAAATATATATATACAGTCCTAGACAGACCATCTGCCTATCTACCTGTGGTTCAATGATAGACAGACCATGGTCTGTCTAGATGAATTTAAATGAATTATCTTTTGAAAGCTGATTCCATGCTCAGACCAAAGAAGTGGAAGGAACCACATTTCAGATTGCTCTGTATATATTGTTTATTGGTAATCAATTACCAAGTATATTTCTAATGTAAGTTTTAATTTTTTATCTTCTCTCTATTATTTAGCATCACTGTAGAAACTGTGGTGAGATCTTCTGTAATGCCTGTTCGGACAATGAACTGCCTCTGCCTTCTTCACCAAAGCCTGTTCGGGTCTGTGATTCCTGCCATGCAATACTTATACAGAGGTGCTCTTCTAACGTGCCGTAAGACTATGCTATAAGATAATTTATTCCTTTTGGTATTTGGCTAACCCTGTAAAAAGAAATGGCAACTAAAGAACATAGAGCAGCATTTCCAGAATTTCAGGTAAGTAGTTCAGAGTTGCATTTTCGAGGTACTGTGGAGGAGTTGCATGTCTGCTTCGTTTTGAAACAGAGAAAATGGGACCTAAATGTAGAAAATGTTAAAAACACAGATGATGATGTTAGTCTAATGAAAGGCTCGGAAGCTCTTTTGGAGGAAGCAGGGCAGGTTATAGAGGAGACTTGGTGTTAACATGTATTTGATGAGTATCTTGGTCGTTATGATGATCTTGAAAAAGGTAGTACAGATAACTGTTTTTACAGGCTAGTCTGCAACAAGGCCAACCTAATACTGCAGCAGAATGTGCCTGTGATATGCTGCTGTGAAGCAAAACCATGCAGGAGCTAGTTTTAAATTGTATTAAAAAAAAAGCAATGCAATTAATGCAGTGGTCCAGTACGTCATTGCCAAATAACTGTATTTGTTTACTTCCCCTCTGATGAAGATTTGATATATCCAAGAATATTGCACAGACAGCTTGGTTCTTTGTAGTCACAGGTGTAAGGGGAGATTTTGTCAAGCAGGAAACAAACAGTGCCTCTAGGCATGTGGAGATGGAAGGTGCATTTTGCTGAATTATTTTTTTTAAATTAACTATTAATTTGACGTCTGTGTTTCCATTTAAAAGAGAGGTATCCATCACAGATTTTTTGCCTGACATTGTCTGTAAAATTATCTTTGCACTGTTTTCATGTAAGCCATGGTTACACATAGTTGCTGTATATCTCTGGAAGCAGAGTGAATCTGCCACTTAGACTAGGGTTAACTACTGGGAACTGCATTCTTTTGGTGTTGGACGGGAAGGTTCTTCCTTATTTTGTCATCATCTTTCTCAAACTTTCAGTTTGCTCCTGAACATTTTTTTTCCAGAGCACTTTTCAGTATATCCGGGTCTGACCAACGGTAACTTCTTCTGGAATGTAAATCCTTACTCTTCCTATAGGCAACTAATACATCCTTTGGTAAATTGTCCCCACTTCCACATCACTGCACTAGAACCAATGTACCCTCTGCCCTTTAGCTGCTTGTGTGATGGGTTCCAGATGTGGAATCTCTGTGCTCTGGGCAGCACTGACAAGCCCTCAGCAGAATTACCAGCCTGGTAGTTCATTCAGCCATGGGCTTGGAATATCCTTACTAGCAGGAAAAGGTCTCTCTTGAAACAGGTCTTCTAATTGTTCTTGCACTTTGTTTAGCTTAGTATTGTCTTTTGAGGATAGGTATTTAATTAATATTCTAAAAGCCAATAGGCCTGTTCTTTCTAACACCCCAGTGTAGTCGCTTATGTAGCTTTTGTAAAGAAAAATGTTTTTAAAATTACCTGATGTAACTTTTTTGTGAAATACAAAACAGATACTTGTAAATCTGTAAATAGCTTTTGGAAAAAATAAATCTAATTGATCTGCCACTTAACTATGTGAGTAGTGTCACTAAATTGTAATTCAGGGTATTTGAACATTTTATTAGGTAGGACTTGTTCAAGTTGCTTAGAAGTCTTTGCATATATTGAGGAGTGGGGACCTATCCCGTACTGACATAACAAAGGAAGTGCTGCTTACGCTCCTGAAAGTATTCCAAGTGTTTTCCAGTGGGCTTTATGTGGGGCAAGTATGGAGACAGCGGGGTTCAATCTAGGATACAGAGGATGCTCACTGGTACTGCTTTTCCAAGTAACTTTTTGAAAAGTATGCAACTGAACGAAATTAATTTTAAAATAGGCAATCTTTGAAAGTAAGATGACAGTGCATTTCTCTAACATGCATTAAAGTAAATGTGTATTACTTAGCTGCAGTCTTTCCCTCTCCTCTGTGCTGCCCTATTTGCAAAACTTCTGCCTTGAACAAAGTGGTGAGTACTTTATGTTCTAGGTGATTTTATTTCCCTTAGCATCCAACTGTCTACCTGGCCTGCTTTTAGCAGTTTTTTGGACCACACTATTATTAATCCTTTATCCTTGTCTTTATGTCAAACCCTATTCTTTGACAGATTGTGGTTCCAAACTATCTTCACACCCAGCAGAGGAACATCTGTGGGTTACCTACTCTGTTCATCAAGAGAAACTTGAACTGGGCACACAGTATCAGAGCAAGGATAGTTTGTTGTTCTTGGGAAATGATTTCTGAGTTCATGACCTTAGGGCATGAGCAGGTAAACAGAGAAAAATATGCTGCTCCTCCTCACCACCCAGGAGTCACACACACTGCACCTACTTTCTCACAAAGGTGGGTCAACCTACTGTTTGCACCTGCTTCTCTGAAAGTAAAGGGAAACCCCAGCTGACTGCTGGAATTCCTCACACAACTCCTTGCACCAGGGCCCTCACTAAGCAAGTAGCACTTCCACTCCTCCTCTTAGCAGAAAAAGCTAAAATGTAACTTTGTAAGCAGTGATTAAACTTAGGGCTTCCTTGCAGACCTAGCAATCTTTTTTCGTAGTTTTCTCGAAACCAATTTAAATGCTGCTTAAGTGACTTGAAAGATTTGATGACGAAGGCTCTCATTACAGGGTGAAGCCCATGGACTTCCCTGTCCAGTACAAAGGGATTCCATTTGTCAAAAGTTCACGTTGGAGATTGCTTGGTTATACAAAATACCTCACTCACAATCTAATTCCCAACTTGCTCTCAAAAGGTAAATCAGAAACAGCTGTTGGTGTTCCTTCTCATAAAACGGAACACAAAACATACCCAAGTGGGGAAATGGACCGGAACTGACAGTGTTTTGCAGATAACCACTATGATGGCAGAAAAAAACCTGCTTCTGTTACATATACATGTCCTCCACCTCGCTCCAAGGTACTTTTTCCTGCAACTTGATTAACTGTTTGTCCTGACCTTTGCCATCTTAGTTTTCTGAAACACAGCAGCTTTTTCAGGAGCAGACCAAGAACCCACAAGAGCAGTTAGAACACAGCCCTGCAAGATCACTGGTGTTGAGGTCTCATCTTCCATCCCCTGCCTAGCCAAAAATATTCCAGAACTTGGAAAGCTTCCTGTGCCAGTTACCCTTTCACAGCTTTTATTTCCAGTCACTTTGAGACAAAACACACTCTCTAGTGAAATAAACTCCATTCTCCTCTCCCACAAGAAGACATTTATTACATATATAACACAGTACTAGCAAAACAGGTGACAGACTTTCAATACCCAAGATCACATTTGACATTTTAAGGGAGGCATTGAGGACAAAGCAGTTTTAATTTGGGAGATCACACTGGCTCAGAATAATAAATATCTTTTCATTACACATCAGGTATGTTAAGTGTCTTCAAACAATAGTTGCTTACATATCTTACATGTCACAAATGCACAGAAAGTTTTATCAATGTGTTTGGGTTGTGTGGAATTTACCAGGTAGCAGGCTTATTATTTTAGAGATATTTTGCTTCTAATGAGCTCATGTAGATAATGGCTTGTCAAGTTTTGAACAAACAAACAAATCAGCTCTGTGCATGAAAAAAAAGCAAAAAGCCAAACCGTGTTTAAATACAGTAACTTCATGAAAGAAACCAAGTTTAACTTGCTTTCAAAGCCCCTGCACTTCCCAAAAGCAGGTTTTAGGGAAAAGAAAGAATAAGTAGAGAGCTCCAAATTAACTCATATGTGACCCATTCTGTGTTAGCAAAAAGCTGTGCTAGTATTTCAGTTTGGTTTGCAAGTTACATGTGTGGAAATAAACATCATTGCTTGGTTTTGTGCAGGCACAAAACCTGGGCACTACTCATTTACGCAGCCATGCACTTGATGGTGACAGTGGATTGTGGTAGTACAAGGAAGAAAGCCAGAACAAGGACTTGGCCTCCAGAGCTTTATACCGTGTTGAGATTATTACACAATCTATCAAAAGGGTTTAGGAAATATTGTTACCAAGTCAACTAACCTAGTCATCTACCTCTTATCCCCTTAAACAAGTGGATTTTTCAAATTCATTTACTACACCAAGATTACACAGAACTGAATCAGTGTTCATAGGAGTTACAGTACAACCACCTTTATTGAACCATAGTACAACATCTTAAACCGACTGTAGTCTTGAGTATGTAATACATCCTTAGGAGTAACTAGTATAAAAAGTATCAACATCAGTGGTTTGAATATAAAAATTTATTTAAAGTCAGAGTATGCAACAAATAAAACCTACAGAAAACAGATTTTCCCATCACAATCTGTTGCTTACCAAATAATATTGTGAAAACACATTCCTTCAGTCATTATAAAGTTCTTAAAATACAAAAGAAATTAAATTTTGTAAGAAAGTCTAGTAGACCAGAGACTGTTTCTTCCAGGATGTTTTGTTTTTTTTTGTAGAAGCAAGGCTACCCTTCAATACATTCCACGCCATCCTCCTCCACCCATACTGCCTTGCCCATAGTATCCTCCACTATTTCCACTGCCACGACCTGCAAACAATTGACACAAGGTCACGCATACATACCTTAAAAAAAGAAAAAATGTGATGGGTAATACGGAACAGTTGGTTGAAGATGACTTAACTTCTACTAAAACAAAGATACATCAGCACTGTTTTTTTTTTTTTAAAATCAGTGATTTACAATTTAAATTAAGCCACTGCCCCCCTCCCTCTCCTCCCAGCTCCCCCCAGCCCAGAAAGCCCACCACCCTGCCCCATCATCCATCACAAGATGGACATTAACAACATTTCCACCAAATACATGAAAAACAAAACTTCTACTTACTATATCCACCCAGGCCATCAGGAGTTCCATATCCACCACTGTAATTGCTACCCATTCCCATTCTGCCCACAGGGCCATAACCTTGATCTGAAAAGCAGGAAGTGCATCATTATAAACTTGGAACTCTTCATACTGGGCAAAATGCTGGCTAAGGCTGGAATTGACACATACCCATTCCATCTCTGCCATAACCTCCCATGCCAGAACCACCTCCAGCAGTTGAATTCAGGAATAGTTCAATATATCGATGCTCTGTAGGAAACAAAAAAGCCTTACTTTGTATTTTGTTTCAGAAACCAAAAGCAGAGATACAAAGAAAAAAAACCCACCACCACCTTACAAGTAATAGTTAGAAGACCACATAAAGCAAGTTTGAAAGATCAATGGCAGAGCAAACTAAGTTAAATGCCATTTAAACCCTTGTATTAATTTTACCCTTACACACCCTGCTAAAGCCTGGTCAAAAGACAGCTTCAGGTGAATACAATACTCACGCATGTGATTTTTATCCTTAGACATGGCAGCTACTGCATCCTCATGTGTTACAAATTCCACATCTGCCTCTCCAGTGGCTCTTCCATCTGCTCCAATATCAATGTGAACTCTTATAGGGTTCAGTGGCGAGAAAAACTAAAAATATAAAACAACAATAAAATAAGATTAATGCAGAATTAAAGCCAGGTACTTTTCTCACCCCAGTGGTTAGCGGACCACTGCATCAACTTAATCTCACCCTACCACATAAATTTAATAACTAATTTCCAAAGTATTACTCAGCAATAATGGACCTTCAACATTAGGTCAATCTACTATCTATCGTTATACAACTCAAAGAGCTCCAGCTACAGAGCTTGATGAGCTTTTTTTAAAAGCAAAGATAGGAACAAGAATTCCTGCCCACACACACTGCTTTAAGCAACAAGTTCTAATATGATGCCATCCTGGAAAAGGAAGATAATTACTTTGGTTTTGAAGCAGCAAAGCCAAATACATTTCTCAACAACATATTAAAGCTGTCAATCAGACCACTCTTCCTCGGTACAGAACTCAGAGATACACTGGTACTTCTGACTAACAGCCTTTTTACCAAAGAGTATATGCAAACAAACCTTTGATACAGTACAGAAGTACTACTCATCAACTTGCAATAACATGCTCTGAATCAAAGCCTCAAGTTTGGCCCTTGTTCTCTTGAGTCTTAAAGAAAATTATCAAACTGACTGAAGAGAATGTAGCTCTATTAACTCTTCCCCCCACCCCAACAAAAAAAAAAAAACACACACACCCCCCTTTGCAAACCCAAGTAACAAGAATCAAGTTTTCCATATATAATATATAGGTGCTACTAATAAACATGGACCCCCACCCTGGAAAGAGGCTTTGTTTAAACCAGGCCCTCATGCCTTATAGCTCAAGAAAACTTTTCCCCCTAGAAACAGCACTTCTGACACAAGAATGCATTCCCAAAATTTTACAGAGGTGCTTTTATCCATCACTCTGCTCTCTTACGAGAGAGAGTCCACAAATCTATTAGAACTATCAATCACTTTTTTGGGAACTTCAACTGAGTTTGAAGTAAACCAGACAGGAATATGCAAACTCTTGGCATTAAAAAGCCCTTTTTCCCACTGTACTTACATTAGCAATATCATTTTCTGTTGCTCGAAAAGGTAGTCCTCTCATGTGAACAAAATGACCACCACCATGGAAACCCGAGCCTGCTTCTCCAGCTCCACCATAGCCATGTCCTCCCATGCCTATTAAAAAACCCAAACCAAACAAGACCACACACTTATATAAGATCATCCTGAAAAGCCAGGAAAGTCATTACTATTGGTTTTTTGAAAGCACTCATGTTATACCACTGAATGCAAGATGTTTACACTTCCCATCTATCAAGCCAAACACTTAACCAGAAGACATCCTCAGAAATGTATTTACCTTTTCTTAAGATGCCCCAATTCCACCCCACATCCCCCTTTCTGAACAACCTTATTTCTTTACAAAATAATCTAATGAAGCAACTGTGTCTGACTTGGATGTCCTACAACTCAAATAATATAAAAATATTTTTAAGCAAAGTATTAAGAAAAAATAGTTGTATTTTACCTCTCCCATCCCTCATTCTGTCATCATAGCCATCATTTCCATAGCCATAGTTATTATAGCCACCATAATCATCAAAGCCACCATATCCTGTGCAGAGGACAGAAAAAAAGGAATCATTACATTATTACTCAAAATTCACTGAGCAATGCATAAAAATCAACTTTTCGGTCTTTGGACACCCAGCAGTTTGCAAACAGCCTCTAAGACTGTTAAACCTGAATTCCTGTACAGAGTGCAGATGTACGCTCCCTTTTACATAGTAAAAGCACTAAAACATGCTAGTAAGATCTAATTTTGCTGAAAGCACACTTTCCTTATTATTTCCATTAATTTTAAGTACTAAATCACATTTTTTGATACATCACAAGTAAAAACTTTTTGAGAAGTGCATCAAACCTAATGGGAACTGCAGCTACTACCATTTCTTTATTTCTTGACAAAGATGTCAGAAACACAAGACTGACAACAGAACCTCCATTCATTAGATAAACATACCACCGTCATATCCACCACCTCCTCGACGCATTCTGTCATACATACTTCCACGCCCAGCTCCATAATAACCCCCTCTTCCTCCTAATGGTCTATCATATGGTCCAGGCCGTTGTTGTCCCATCATTCTTCTTGGCATGTCACTGAATCCTCTGATTTCGCTCTTACTACTTTTGAAGATTTCAATATATCTAATAAAAGAGGATTTTCAAGGTACCAATAAGAATACATGCAAAAGCTGCCTGAATATTATAAAAGGCCATACTATGTTTTCTATAACTAAACGTACAATCCAACAGAAGCGACTAGATACCATACAACTTAAGTTTCTCCTCAAAACCATAAGAATCTTAAGTATATAAAAAAACCCCAACACTTTACAGTGGCTAAAATTACTATGTGAAAATTCTAGCTGTACAAATTAAGCATAAAACATATCTTTCCAGTATGAGAAACATACTGCTGAAAAACAGTGTCTAAGCTATAGTAGCATTAATCACAAATTACCCTACACAAGAACGATTGAAACAATTTTCTGAGTTTAGAAAGCTACCCAGGCAATACTGTCTCCCCCACCCCCCAAGTCTACTGTATTTCCCAAGTTAATGTAGGATCAGTTACAAAAATTCTTAAAAACAGCCAGTTCCATATAATGGTCCCCACCCACCCAAAAGCATTACTGACCCACAACCCCCAAAAATAAAGATTTAACACCATCCCAAACTCTCCATCCCCACCTGTGCCCTATTCTTTCCTTGTGTTTCCCCAGAGCATTTTCTGCTATCTCCTTTGAAGCAAACTGCACGAAGGCCTCCCCTGTGCTTCTCCCCTGGTAGTCCAGCGTCAATGTTATCCCATTTGGCACGATTTCCAACCCTTTAACCCAAGGACAAATAACCCCATCAAGGGGAACAGTGTTAAAGGCTGAAACATTCCCATCTGTAGCAAATACTTAAAGCATATCTAAACAACAACAACGAAAAAGAAAACCACCTCATTTCCCCCATCACCCAACAATATAAGCTAGTCATCTTTCATTAAACATTTATGGATTTAGCCATACTTCTTTTCTGTTTAAGCTATGCAATAATACAACCACCTAAGTTACACGAAGAAAGTATAGCTACCGTTCAAGCAATTTAACCGATCCACTCGGATCATTAGCTAACATTCAGGTTATCCCAATATGCATAATGCGTTTACCACCTTGACAAAATTAGATATATTCCGTGTATTTTACTACATCTATGGTTATTTCTAGTTCATTTAACAGGGCAAAATTCTTAAGACAAACTAATTTAACAATCCCTCCCAGTCCACCCCATTAATGGCTATTACAAATTAAAATGTACAACACGTTGTGTAAAAGATGTAAGAAAATCCAGTCACTAGACTTCGACAATACTAGAGGTACCTTGAAAAAACTGAACAATCTCTTCTTTGCTGCAACCAAATGGCAGGCCTCGAAGTCGTACCACTGTTCCATCATTAGTTGTATCATTTGGCCCATTATGTTTTCCACTCCAGTCCATCTTTTATTTAAATCAAACCTTTCAAAAAAGAAAAAAAAAGTAAAAAAAAAAAAAATGTTGAGACACTCAAGAAAAAACGGGCAGTTTGTCTTTAGTTAGCTAGTATTATGGATAATAAGCTCTATTTATAATACAAATTTTAAATGGTACTTTATCGCATCTACAGCACACATACATCTAAACCTGCCCCAAACTCTGACAGGGAACACAGCATTTAGGGAGGGAAGCACGTGGGGAGGCACAGCACATAAAGCTCATTATTTACTCAAGAGCACATTCAACATCCATCCTCTAACATTTTGTGTTTGGAGGTATTATTTATTTTCTTCTAAATCATGACAGTTGAAGAAGAGGTAGGAACCACGCAACGGTTCCTGCGTGGAAACACAGGCCTTCCTTTGTCTGCAAACAAAGCGCCCAGTTGTGGGGGTTTTTGATTTTGTTGGTTTGGTTTTGGGGTTTTTTTTCCGTCTTCCCTACCGGAAGCACCGGCGGTGCGTTAACTCCAGTTACAGGCCCGCGAAAAGCCGGGGACCCCCGGGATCACCT
>NW_009929125.1:0-861 GCF_000696875.1 Nestor notabilis
CCTACAGGGGATGGGCTAGATGGTTTCCTGAGGTCCCTTCCAGCCTAATTTCTGTGGTTTTGTAATGTTCTGTAATCAGTAAATGATGACTAATCACTTGTAGATCATCGTTAGGTTTTTTTTTTTTTTTTTGGATTCTTTGAAAGTCATTAATCTGCTAGACCTGTACATTATAATGAAAATCCGAGAGTTTCAAGATACTAAGTGTCATCCCAGAAATGTTTCTGTGGGAAAGCCATGGTTGAATTGCTATTTGGTTACATTGGCAGAGGAAGGAAACCAATGAGTTGGAAAAAGAGTATTTTGACAGTGCCAGTGCTGAAGAATTGCTATCACTTTAAGAACCAGTTATATTGATATTACTGTTATAAACATGGAGTTTAAATGCTTGTAGCAGTTTCTTTCTGTCAGGACTTACTGCAAATAGAGGTGTTTCAAACATTATGCCCCACATGGCATGTAATATTGAGCTATAAATACAGCAGCAGAGGAGGTAGGTGTCCTTCTCTTGAGGACAGCCATCCCGATGAACAGCCAGGCACAGGGCATACACGTTCCAATGGAATGACAGCTGATAGTTCCACAGTGGTGCTGTGCTACAAAGTCATGGACATGTCAAAAGGGATTCCATCAGAAGCATTTTTTTTTTCTGATAAATTACTTTTTTATTTTTCAAAATTCCCTCAATTTAAAGTCACTTTTCCTTACTAGCCACAACAATGACATATTTTTAAATTAGTTTTCTAAATAATAGTTTCAGAAGGCAAATACTTAGTACTCAAACATAAACAACATAAATTATCTTTTGTTCACTTAAACCCATCTTTTTTGCAGTAAAGTAAGTGAAACTTGGCAATGTAG
>NW_009929125.1:880-15593 GCF_000696875.1 Nestor notabilis
ACATTATAAAGCTTATCGTATGAAATCAGTTTGATTGTTGGATATGTAAACACTATTAAAAGAAAATACTTTTTTTATACGATGCAGAGAAAATACAATCCTAGTTATTCTCTAAAAATACATGTAATAAAGTCATTTATTTGGACAAGATACTGTGCAAGTTATGCAAAACCTATTCTGGTAATTAAAGCAAACATGTTATTGATGGTACTCCCACAATGCATGTATCAACCAGAAATGTCTAATCACATACTGGAAAGATCAACAACTTTTTAAAAACAGTAAAGCATCTTCAATCTTCATTCACATTTGGACTTGGAAACAGTGCTTTCCTTGGCATTAAAATACCAAATATATTCTTTAAATACGTGCAAACATAAGTTTTACTTCTACAAATACAGTACTGAGACCACACCACACTGTTCATCATACAAAAATAATGCCATACACAGTCACACACAGAGAGGAAAAATGGATGTAAACTGCTGCCAGGGGAAAAACGTGGTGCCCTCCTGAAACTATGGGAAAGGCTTTTTCAGCACTTCCCAAGGACTGGATTTCAATTAATAATTTCACATCACAGTTCAATGCTGATAAGCAAGACAGGGAAAAAAAAAAAGCTTTTTTTTTTTTTTTTTTTTTTGAGAATAAGGAGTGGCTTCTTGTTGGAAGAAGGGATGAATCAATCACTAAAAACAAAGAATGGAGCTTCATTCTGAACCCACATTAGTATATGGTGGCAAACTCTACTGATACCAGTGAAGTTGTTTTGCACTCTTATCACTGTGAAGTCAGAATCTTATTGAAGACCTCCTCTTGTCTTTTACACTATTGAAAACATGATTTGCGAAGACCTGGAATGCAGCCCAGCCCAAGCGTCTGGTGCCTTTCACCCTCATGAGGTAGACATATGCATTACCTCAGTCACCACAGTTCCAGTTAAGATGAAGACAAAACATGATTTACCACTATTTGGACCAACAATTTAGAATTGAGACATTGTCACTTAGACTGAATAGGACCGTGCTTTCCACAAAGTCTCACCAAAACTAGTGTCTCCACTTCTTGATTGAGCTATTGCTCATTGTGAGCAAAGATAGCAAAATTTGTCCCTTACTGGTAACTGCACCCTAAGCTGAGTTGTGTAGAATTTAATTTTACTGGTGGGAGCAAGAATAGCACGACACAAGCTACATGCCTGTAAAAGCAGGATTCACATAAGCAGAGTTACATAAATGCTTGTGCAATTAGGACCTGTTTGGTTTGCCTGCTATTCATTTACACTGATGTGACATCTTCATCTCTGCTCAAATGTGAATCTGAAGAACAGTGTGCAAGGTGTGTGAATCTGACAGAAATGGAGGGAAAGGAACCATAATGTTACAAAAAATGTAGTAAATGTAATGATCGTCTGCAAAAATACTCACAGTTGTATGGTTTGTAGCAGCTATGGTAAAGGGTCAAAAATATATCGTGGCTAAAAAGGTTGCCTGCTTTGACAAAACTATTAGCTCTATCAAGTCACATTTTGCACATGATGTAGTAGAAGAAGTCAGTATTTAAAATTTCAGTTCAGTAAAATATTTTAGTAGCACAAAAAAATGTTTTTCTCTCCAGGCAATAGATATTTAGTTTCTTTTTAAATGATACTGACTACTGCTTGGAACACGTAAATGGCAACAACTTAACAATTAACAGCATTTCTGTCCAATTGCTGACTTTCACTGACCATCAGAGGGGTTTTAGAGAGTTCTGTTTTCCCTTTACTCTCCTCATCTTCTACATCTTTTGATACTGCAAGGTTTTCCTCAGAAGTGTCATGCACAGTGAGCTTAGATGCTTCAGTTGCATTTCCTCTGACACTAATGTGCTCCCATCCACCCTGTAAAAGATTGATAAAGAAATACAACAGGAGAAACATCACTATGCAAGTACAGTATCTGATCTGATGCTTTATATCTGCTACTAGTTTATACTATTTATTCAAGAGGAAAGTAATCTTGCTGTGGGTGAAGCAGAAAAATGACTCATTGTAAAACAAACCAAACCAAAATACAATTTACCCCTTGAGGATTATTTTTATTACAGGAATTGAGATTAGTAGGGTCAGGTGCTCCTAATAGAGTTGTGGCAGGTTTTCCACCAACTAATAAGAGGCCAAAACCTTGAAATAGCTTTTCTCAAAAGACTAAGCATAATACATGGAACAACAATGAGGAATAATCATGTGCAGACTAAGAAGGAATATGCTTTTTGGGTTTTTTTAAATGGCACTTACTTTACTGCTTTTTCCTATTATAACTTTGAAATTACCTATTTATAATGAATACTTATCAAAAGCAAATAAATGACTTCCCAGCTGTAACTGCATCATCTACTATATTAACTTATAAAATGAACCTAAAGCTGAAGAACAAATGTCAATTTCCCGCAGGTATATGCCAGCTTTAGAAAGCTGGCCAGCTAAGCAGGATGGCACTTTCCTTTTCCCACATTCCCACGGATATATGGATACACAACTTTTAGGCAGTGTTATGCCCCCAGCACTTACCCCAATACCATAGTCCCATGAGAGGCCTTTAGGCTCCATTGGCTGAACACCAGTCCGATGGCAGACTGTCCCACAGCTCAAACTATGACTTCCTTGCACTTTGTCAGCTATCACCCAGACCTCAAGAAAGCAAAGAGAGGCAATAAAATGTGCTCTTCGTGCTGCTCTTCTAGATGTTTAAATTGTGTGTTTGACCATGTTCAGAAACCAGTCTTGAATAGGCTGAAACTGCTCTAATTTAATCAGAGAGACACCCAAACAAACAACTAGATACAAGTGTCATAACTAAAACATTGACAGATAGTAAGATTTGGCAGGAAAGAGATTAAATATACAAAATAGCCTTATTAGTTAAAGGGGGGAAAAAGTGAGGCTTTTCCTAGCAAAGGAAGGGCTGGTTGTATGACTATTTCATTGGCATGATTTTTGTCTTGCTGTCAGGATTTCAGTATTTAGACAATCATCTTAAAGAATAAATAAATAAAAATAATTCAGGAGAAAATTTAATTACAAAGGTATATTATGAGTGATTTTTAATAAACTGCTGAGATATAAGGAAGCTTAATACACACCTGGTCCAGGGGCCCCACAGACATTTTGCGGATGTTATTTGAAACGTGATCCCAAGTAGATCCTTGAGGGTAGCTTGGTGTGATACCCTGCCGGTACCAAAGATTGCCTGTAAAATACAGAGTCCTGGTTACAGCTCAGGATGTCTGCTTGGTGTAAAGTGCTAGTAAACAACATAACAAAGCAATGCTTAATACTTCCCGTGTTCTGTGGAAATGCATTATTTTTTTGACTAATATCTTACGGTGAAGAACAATGAAGTTCCTACTTTCAAATTTGTATTTCTATAATTATTCTTTATAACTTTTCTGTAAAATTTCTTGGGGAAAAATGTTCACATAAGGAACTATGCACAAGAGATGTAAAGCAAATGAGATTGGAGGAAAGTGGTGTTAAAAGGCTTGTTTCTTTTGTAAAAGGATGCTTCATCATTTATCTTGCAATGATGGTGCCGTTCCTAGGTTTTGCAACAGGCAAGTATTATTCTTCAGTTATGTATGTTCTAGGGTTTTAGACAAAATCCTGCCATGCAGTTCTCCTCTTTGACGTTCACCTATCTCTTCCCCCAAGAATAGCACAGATGCTGGACTGTTGCTACTTAGGGCATTATATGATACAACAAAGCCCAAGTCTTTAAAAGCAGTACTTCAGTGGGCTGCCTACTCCATCTCTTTCAACATAAAATATATTAATCATCTTGAAGCAACAGTAACCATCTGTCCAAGCAGAAGCTCTAACTTAGCATCTCTTTTTTAATTCAATCTGATGTATACCGATTTATTTTCTGTAACATTGACACATTCCTTTAAAAAGTCCTTACCATTTTTATCCAACACAAACACAGATGTTCGTCCTACTGAGACTTGCTTTAACTTCTGTTTTTGAGGTGAAGGAATATGGTACCAACAGTCACCTAAAGGTCAGAGATACTTCAGTCAAACATTGAGAAAACAGAATTATATATGGGAAGCCTTGGAAATGTCTGCAGCTGAAGTAAAGAGCTATGCAAGAAAGCTCTGAATTACATTACACTTAATACATTACTAGCTTGTTTTTAGAAACAAACACCTTAACTCATGTAGGTGAAGACCAAATTAACTGCTAAAATTATCATGAGTGTTCCTCATGTGCACTGTTTTGCACAGCTATTGGAAGGACCTCTGCCTAACAGATTTGTCTTTTTCAGAAATGGCAGGGTAGTAGAGCTTACACAATGCGTAAGACGAAGACCATACTAAAAAAGTGCAAGCACTTACCTGCTGGTTTTTTTGGAGACACTGAACCCCGATAGAAGGCAGAACCATCTCTAGCAATAGCCCACACTTGGTAAAATGCTCCAACTGAGATGGAAATGAAGGGCTGATCTGTTCCCACATGCAGCCAGGATGTTCCCTAACAAACCATGGAAGGTGAATTGTGAAGAACTGGTTAAGAACTCCATGACAAAATATAATTGATTACCAAATGGGACAAACTCTACATAGTGAAAAATGTTGTGAAGAATAATCCTTACCTACCTGTACAACTGAACAGAAACGAAGTCCCTGATCCTCAAAGATATTTGGATATATAACTATATGAGAACAGCTGTATTTGACTCTAACAAGGCCTTTTCTGTTGAGATCACTGGAATTTAGGCACCTGCATATCTCTGAATAGCTGGGCTAGTACTTTATTTTTTTAATAATTCCCTGGTTTTGATTATGTAGAATGAGTCTTACAAAAGTCAACTGATAAGGGGCTTCAGATTCCAGACAGTGTTCCAGTTCTTGCTGTTGCACTGCCTTACAGATCTGTTCTACTGCGATTGATTGAACAGGGAGAAAAATAAAAAATCCTATAAATTTTCAACTTCTTGCAGTTTTCCCCCAAATTCCACTAAAGTATATTGTTACATTTTGCCCTGTTGTAAATATGGCTTAGAATCAGCACATACTAACCCTAACCTGATGTTTCAGTACGTGTCTGTTAGTAGGAAGTAAGTATTCCTGTTGAAGTTACTGGGACTATTTGTTCCTTTCCGCATACTTTACGGGACATGCACTTATTGCTTCTGTCCCAGTCCATAAAAACACAGGTTAGTCCCAACCCATCTGTCTTCAACAAGCAAAGTCAGTTCCAGACCGAGAAAAGTCAAAGGATAAACTCCTTCTGATACCAACAGGCATTAGACTGGGTCTATACTTTAAAGAAATTCTATTCCTCAACAGTTCATTTAAATGGGATACACACCTTATCAACAATTAGAAAAGGAACAAAGCTGTCAGTGCAGAAAGTGGAAGTGAAATGCTTCACAAGATGTACAGGAGCTGAGAGAGGCTCCTGCAGGTGACGTGGCACAAGCTAAGGTAGATTATGCAAGAGAAGCACTATTATAAGAAATGTGGGCAGCAAACTGCGTTACAGATGATGGACAAGGACTTTCAAATCTGGGACATAAAAGGGAAAAAATAACAAGGTGCTTTGAGAAAAGGCACTGCGTGATTGCGTGTATGCACTTGCATAATCATACTAAATACATCAATAAGGCAGTAAAAACAAACAGGGAGCCTTACAGCTGGATTTTGCTGTGTCACTCCAAGCCTGCAGAGCACGTCTCCTTTGTCACTGATTGCCCACAGTGCTACTGCTTCTTCACCATCTGCATCTGAACTGGGAATTATGGAGATGTCCCACAGGGTAACAGGAGGCACTTCCAGCCATGGCCCATTGGTGACTATCTTACATTTTCTGAAGCAGAAAAAACCCAAACCTGTCACAACAACATACTTTCTAGAACTGAATTTGTTTCCTGGTCCATTGTTGACTTCAGTACAAACAATCCTGAAGTCTTTTCATTAGGTAGGCATTAGTATTTTTAATTTCAAAGAGGTTTAGAAGAATCAATCATGTTTTGCATCAGATTTTATATTTTGACGTATTACTGATTTCCCAAAGCTTCTGGGTTTAAAAGCTTTGTAAACCCAAGGCTGCAGTTTGTGCTACACTGCTTCCTGGCGCGCTCTAACTCACTGGGCAACAGCTGGATAGTGAATATTCGACCCCAACTGATAATCCCATTGCAGACAGAATTCCACACCTGATTCATTCCTTTCTATCTTGGTTGGAGGAATTACCTTACAACTAGTTTTCTGGTGGGGTCTGTTAAAAAGTTATGCAGTGTTTTGGGGCAGGCAGAGATAAGAGTTGGAGGTAGGTCACCCTGGGAATTGGTGCATTTTTGCTGTGGAAATTGCAACAAGGTAGTGCTATTTCATAAATGATGTTGGATTCTATCATCCCAACAGTAATTTCTTTGTATGAAGAATGTCCTAAAAAACACTGGACATTCCTCCATTCTCCAGTTCTGAAAAACTGGATCCAGCCCTAAGCTGTTCCCTGTTTATTTTCAATTTTCTATGGATAATTAAAACAAGAGGAAATGTTTAGACTTGAGGGTATTTCTCAAGTTGCTTATTTTATTTCAAGTCACCAGTGTGATTGATTGGATGTCATTTGTTTTGTTGCATATCCTGGAACAACAGGTTGATGCTTCAGGACCTTCCTTCAAACACTGTTGTACAAGGGCCAAACAAAGCTTTGTAGCATCAACAGCAAACAGAACAATGCGTAACTCCACAGTAATTTATTAGCATAACTAGTAGATGCTGTAGCATAGAAAGCATAGGAAAGCTGGAAAAACAGTGAATACGCACTAACTACAGATCCCAAAAAATCAAATAGGGTATCTACATGTAAAGGTTTAAAATTAAAACCATAATGCTAAAGATCATCAACTTCTCTGTTGGAGATGGGTTACTTATTGCAGGTTTCTTTACTAGTGCTTTTGTTGACTGCGTGATAAGACTCTCCCCCTCATAACTAAAGGACTTCTAGGGAACAGTTAGCATTCAAGTTCCAAACTTTTATTTATGAATTCCTTACCTTGCCCAGCGCCTCCGTCGGACAAAGTCTTTCATTGTCTTGTGACCATGGTAGGACCTACCAAAAAAGATTTAAATGGGTGTTCATGAGGGTGTCAGAGCATCTCCAATGTCAGTGCCAGCCTGAGAGCACTGCCTATGTATCTGCCCACCAGATACGCCTGCTGACTTTAAAATACTTGAGACTGTGTTTGCTAGCCTCAGCTTGCTGCCCTGCCTCCCCAGTGAATGTCAGTGCTAGTGTCCCCATGAAAAGGGAGAAATCAAGGCACGCTTGTCCCTGTTAAAGCACAGTTAATATGCAAAAGAGCAAACAAGAAGCAGCAAGGACTTAAGTCTGGCATTTTAGGTAGAAAAAGTTATCTCCTTACGCTGGGAAGTCTGCTGCATACTGCCAGCCCTCCCGATCGGTTCCGCCTGAAGTATTAAAATCGATGTACCAATCGGATACCTATTGTCAAAAGGAGACAGTGAGAATAATAAGCACAATCTACACCTACTATATAATAAAAATAACCTCTTCCGCTCTTTTCCTCTACCTTTTGGAGTGCAATGACTTGCTAGAAACCTAATACTTGCAGTATGAATGCATTTAAATTTAAATTCCCAAGTCTCTTTAATTCAGTCGAAAAGGATCAGAGCAGCAGTCTAAGGCCCCCTAAACAAGAAAGTCCTACTCAATGCTAAACATTCTTTTGATTATGGAAGGTTACTGCTATTGTGTAAATGGGGAAACCAAGATTAAGTATTATGACAAATCCAGGAAGAAAATCTGGGTCATTTAAGCCCCAGTCTTTTATCCTGGTCGCTAAGCTTTGCCTTCTTAGGAAAAAGACCTTTAAGACAAAATTTACCCAGGTCCACTGTGGAGAAGGAGGTTTGGTGTTGAGTTTTGTACATTCCTGCAGGCCAGATGCATCGCTCCACATGTATCTGTCTGTGGGCAGACCTCTGTGGCGAAACAGTGTACAAGGAAGGCAAGGTCATTTACAACAGAGAATTTGAAAGGTGAGGGAAGAAAAGCCTACTTGTAGCACTTCCTACTTTCATACATGAAACCGTTTTCCATCATTAATTTCTGTATTTAGAAATATCATATGAGTGATGAGGATAGTGGGAAAGAACCTGCATAATTACTTCCAGTTACACCAAACTTAAGGACATTGTAAACTTTTCTCTGTAGAGTGATGTTCCTCACCACTACTTAAAATCAGAAGGTGAATCCTGAGTTTTTTCTGGCATAAACACTCATGTGTATGAATACTTTTTCAATACTTCTGTTTATACTATTCCAGGACCCGGTGTATTTAGCACAATATATATATATGAATATATATATTCTAGTAAGAACTTTGCTGTATGGCCTTAATAATGGAAAATGCTTTAAGTAGGCACACTGTGCACTCACAAAGCACAAATCTGTAAGGTTTTGCTATAAATGCATTTCGAATGGATAATTATAAATCTAGAAAATTGACTGCTTCTTCCATCTCAGGTTAACAATAAATGTTGGAGGAGACTGAAGACAGTGACTGTAATAACTATTCTGAAAAGCTAAAACAAACCCCTTGTTTTATTTGACAGTGGTAAAAAATGATGGCAAATAAATACAATAAACAACCTGCTGCTATATCCAGTGACTGGGTTCCACCGCTGGTTCTCATAAATGTAAACACATTTCACATCTGATTGTGTATAAATGTTATCAGCACTACTGGCCAGGCCTGTCAAGAAATAAATCATTTGGATTACATTAAAACTAGACTTCAAAAGAAAGTACATGTTAAATTCCAACAGGCGCAGTAATATTGCTGATTATCCTCTTTCTCACTCTTAAACTTAAAATATCAACATCATAAAAATATAAAACTGCAATACCAATTCCTTCCTAATGCTTGGCCTCTTCACTGTATAACCCCACATGTTAGGCTAAAGGAAAGTCAGCTGAAATCGTGTGAATAGCTGACCCAGTCAGGAAGGTAAGAAATGTGCACACCACAGCATACCAATGTCCATACCTTGAATGAAGCCACCTCCATATCCACCAGTGTAAACCCAAGCTGTGTGATCATATCCTATGCCCCACACTATGCCTCGGTTATTGCACTCTACCAGTCGAAGATGACCTCCAACTTGACGCCAAAACCTGCCAGAAAAAGACAACACTTGCATTTACTCTGTACCACATCCATCAGGAATGTATGCTTTCCCCTCCTGCAACTCAACTTCACATATTCGCTTGTTCAACCTCTGTGCAATATGTAAGTGCAGGCAGTTGCCAGTTGAAAGCATTTCCCTCTGGACAAGCACTGAAAAGTAGATGTAAGGAATCTATCTGCCTTCACTTGGAATTTTTGGGCTTTGAAGTATTTTACTTTCCTTTTATTTTGTGGCTTGTGTTTTTTTATATACATATAACTATTTTTTTTAACATTAGGTAGGACAGTCTTGCTGGAATCTTTATGTCTTGGTGCCCATCTACTGCCCCAGCTTTAATTTCATCTTCATTTTTTTTTAAATCTAGGAATTGCCTTTATCTAACAAGATAGCAAATTACTTATGTATTTACTATGGAGCTTGGTAAAAACAAGGGCTTTGATTCTTCCTATTCTCCTAATCTTTGCAGGTTAATCCTTTTCTGGGGCTTTACACAGCCAGTTGGCCATGGCACCTTTCTGGGGAAGAATGGGGAAAATAAAGAGATTGCAGAGGAGTATTTTAGCTACCAGAATGGCAGGAGATCATCTAGGTCATGGATCCCCCAAACTAAGATGCAAGAGCACATTAGCTTTGTGATTTTGAGGGTGCTCTACCCTAAAGGAAAAGGACTAAAGGATTTCTTAATATTATTCAAAGATGCTTTATGCAAGTAATGTGAAACTGTATATTTTTTAAATTGAAGATTGGCCTTTAAGCCACCAGTTCTGAGGCTGGTATGTTTCCGCTAGAAGAGCTGGCAGTACTATATTGGCATAGTTGTAATCAAAACTGTAAAGTAGCTGCTCCCGGATCATAGTGACTATGGAGGACTGGGAATTTCAGTCCTGACTGATAAAACTGAAAGCTCAAATTCCATTACAATTACAGTGATGTAGTATAGTTTTAGACTAGGTCCTATCTTAAATTAAGTAATTATGGCATGAAAGATGCAATCACTAAAAAATGGCATCTCAGTGAGAAAGGCTTGTGAAATCACAGGAGTAGCTCCAGCGTTTAAAAATTCTAATATGATTTGATGAATTTCTTCACATGCAATCATGAATATGAAGGCAGCCATTAACCTTGTCATTGACAGACATCTGCAGTGTACTATATACTCTGACAGTCCATCAAAGTTACTGAATTGGCATGAAAGACAGTCTTTGCTGGATGGCATCCCATGCAGAAAACAGCTTCTGAAACCTCTTACATTTGATCACATGGCATCACTTGTGGTCCGTCCTCCAGTTCAGGACTTGGCTCACTAACAAAGATGTCTCCTTTACAAGTAACTGACCAAATGGCATGGTGAGAAGGAGGGCCTTGAATCCGTCTGCTTTCACAACACGACATGTTCAGCAAAGACAGCTACAAAACAGGAAGCACAGAACCAAAAGCTTCCATTTGCAGTGAGAACAAAAACTTCCACATGGATGCTTCAGTTTTATAAAATGAAGTTTTACCTTTGCATGTTCTTGCAAATCAGCAAAGTGAATCTGCAGCTTTTTCTCAAAAGCACTGGAATTCAGTGTTTTGGAAATTATTAACAAACACTGGAACCACTGTGTTTGCAGTATCTGATCATTATGAAGTTACCGTTCAGGCTTTCCATTGCTTCAGTGTGTATGTGCCTGCCTATATGTAAGGTTCTACAACAGTGACAACAGGTAACAGTTCTCCTACCTATGCAGAAGAATAGACTAACTGAATTAAACTCCTGACTCATTCATAGCCTAATCTATATCTGGAGATAGAAAGGGAAGGAAAACCAATGTTGGTTTTACTGTAGATAACAGCAGCATCATCAGAAAGCATGTAAACTCCAGTGGACTTAAGAAGCCTCAGGTACCTCCAAGTTTGAACAGACTTTTTAATACCTAAATTGTGAAAACAGGTAAGTAAATACCCTAGATGCCCTAAATATGATGCTGAGATTCATAGACTAGCTTTATGTTTTATTGCAGATATTGCCAACTTGAAATAAAAAATTCACAGAATTACCCAGTCATGCATTTCTTGCTCCGTTGTGGCTGCCAGGCGGATTGGCCATCGCTGCCTCGTCCTTTCAGGCGTATAAAGTGCAAAGGAATGTTTGGCTTCATTCAGAACTTCAACTATAATAGTGACTTCATTCAGGAACACGTGGATATACTAAGACAAGACAAAAAAGTGGAACGTAAAGCTAACACTCAGATATACCTTCCTCAGAGCCAGCACGTTTGCTCTTCAGGAGTATGACTGAGGCGTTCCTGCCAACAACAGTAAAGAATCAACTCTTCGTGCAGAAGAAACAGGGCTCTATTTCAAGTCCTGCACTACCCCTGATTCCTACTGCCCGTATGCATTAACCCTATTGATAAAGATCCTGGCCAGGCAAGCTTGGCTCTTTCTTCACAATAAAGAACATTTTGAACTTAGTGCAAAGCTGAAGGTTCAAGCAATGTGGATTGTTGCTGACTGGGTATTTCTGACATAGCATTAACATAGCTAAAACTTAGGAAAGTTTGCAATTTGCTAGTACCCTGGGCTATGTTTGCACTGGTTCCCAAAATTTAGAACAGCAGCATACCATAATTTGCCTCCCTTAAGAAAACTGTTTTCCCTTCAAAGGTTTTCATTTGCCAAATACAACTCTCTCAAGGGTCTCAAGCTGAACACACCTTTTTCTCCTCATAATACATGTAATAGATGAACAGGATGCTGTCACGAATTCCATCACTCCCAGTGAACTGTTCAAGTGCGACTCGAACATCCATCCATTTATGAGGCTTCCAATTCCTCCACCATTGCAAGGTTCCAGTTTTAACCCAAACTGACTGCAATGCAAACACAAATTTACAGGAGTAAGCAATCTATGTGACTCACTTTCTCCCAAATACTGTTTTTGTGACCACAAGAAATCTCTGCTGCAGGTCAGTCTTATCAGATCAGTTCATTCTGACAAAGAGTGTACCAGAGTGTTCAAAAAGCTGAAGACAAAAGGAAAACTGACAAAACTGGACAGAAAGGCACTGAAGTAGCATGTGTACAACAGTATTAACATTTTATCTCTGCAAGAATGCAGTAGCACACAGATACTAACTGACTCCAGTGTGCTCCTGTTACAACACAACTTCTGTTTGGACTCTAAAGGCTTTTGACATAATCTTTTTAAACTTGATTAAACTCCTGCACTCCAAGTGATTTTAATCAAATGAATTCCCTATGTCATTTGGCAATTAGCAGTGAAGAGACCAAAAATATGAATGAATCTGAAAAGAGCTGAGAAGTCGTAACAAAGAGAACATCACACAGAAGTGCTGCTATTTAAGTGCTGCTGTTGATGTTTGCATCGTTGTTTTATTTATAGAACTTACATTAATTCCCTAATGGTTGCAGAGAGGGAAAGTTCACCTACTTGAGTCACTGGTTCAATTAAGAAGCCTCATCTTGTGGTGGAATAATTCATACAATGTTCCACTGTTGCAAATGTTTCTCTGTGGATTTGAGGTTTCAGTGTACTAGAACAGTGCTGACCAATCTGGTTTTGCTCCTACACAAAACTATCAGCTAATATTTTTAGATAATGATTGCTGCTCCATGTTTGATAAGCTGTTAAGTTTCCCATAGGGAGCTCAGACAGTGATAATCCAGGAAAGTTGTCATAGGCGGAAATAAGGACAAGAATATAAAGGTGACAGTAAGTTCAAATCAGTACATCAGAAATGTGTTACTGATGTCCAGCATTGATAGATGTGTTTAGTAAACAGATAAGCATCCTCACTGCTTACCTGCTCAATAGCCTGTTCATAGTGCCTGAAATTCTCCAGCTCCCTCTTCGTCCTTTCACTGAGCTGCTGAAAGATCTGCTTTCGCCATGCTGCTGTCTGTGCTGGAGTGATAGACAGTGATAGCGACTGCACAGAGGATGACAAACCTAGAACAGAACCCAAACCAATAAACTCCAGTGAGCTTTGAATACAGTTCTGTGAAAGGTAAAACACAATGCTGGTAAAGGGGTTGGAGCTAGATGATCTTAAGGTCCTTTCCAACCCCAACTATTCTATGATCCTGTAATTGTTCTAGTTATTATACTTAACAATCAATGAATACTTAAGAATTTACAGCCAAAAATTGTAAATGATGCATAGAAATGGAATCACTAGATGATAACACAGAATCTTTCAAGGCCATTATCTTATAAAAATGGGAGTTTTGTCACTGAACTGCAATTAGGTAGTACAATGCATTAAGAATTACACTGCTATGAGATACTGGGATGCCACAGTCCATTACATATTTTGGAAATATGGTTACATTCCACTGCCTTTCAATAGTTTAAAATCTAACACCATCCAGTTATGAGCTAGGCTCACACTCACAGTGCCTCTGAGTAATTTCCGTATCTTACTCTTGTCTCACTAGGAATGGTAGGAGAGAGGCAGTTATTTGTGGCATCTGCATCTCTCAAAAGAGCCCTTTTCTCTGCCTTCAGTTACCACTCAGTGGTATGAGGGGTTTTGCCTGAAGCTGCAGTTTCAGTGCAATTAAAAATGAGATGCATATCCAGCACAGATTGTTTTACAAAAACTCAGAGAAAACACCACCTTTAGATTTACACATTACAATCCCAAAGTGCTTTCCAGCTAAATACAAGCAGCACTATCCTGGAGTGTATTAACAAAATGCAGTAAATGGGATATCAGAAGTTTTGTGCTATGGTTTTGTTCAAAAAAACCCAAACCAACATATTTCTTAAAGAGCATATTGAACTGTGAGTGGGAATTAGGGTCTGTTGTAGTGACTGGAGAGTACCTGATGGAGCAGTGAACCATTTCAATGGGCTGTGCAAATCTACAAGACAGCCTCCCCCAGACACCCAGGCCCACAGTGGGTGATCATCGGCTCCATACTGCTCTTCAGCTCCCACTGAGAACATGCCAAGGGAAGACAGGCTGGATGTTTCTGCAAAGCTGCTGACGGAGAGGACTGGATGCTTTTGGGCCTCCTTCAAGTCAATGTTTGTCCACTGCAGTTCTGCAGAAGGATTTGGGTTTGTAGGTTTATGCATTTCAAGATTAGCATTCTCACTACTAGTCGAAGCCACAGTGACTTCTCCTTGACCGGAGTCCAGAGGATCCACAGTCACATTTTCCTGGGTTTCTGCTGTCTGGTTGCCTGGACTGTTACCACTGCTGCTGGCTGCAGCTCCGACCGGGGGGATGTTGGCAAGGTTCATGGGTACACTTGGAAGCTCTGTATCAGAGGAAGTATCTGCAAGACCCTGAATGATCGCGTTTGTTTGGTTCTGAATATCATCAGTAAAGAAACAGCCAGCACTGAAGGACAAATAGATAATTAATTAACTATCACTCACCGTACTATAAATCAGCACAGGCCTTAGACCACAGACATACAGAAATCAATCCAGCATTTTAGCTTTAAGGAGAGAAACAGAAGACTTCTTTTTTTAAAGGTCAAACTCTATCAT
>NW_009929125.1:15624-25396 GCF_000696875.1 Nestor notabilis
AGAGTCTAACACAAATCTGGCAGAGCAGTCTAATAAACCTGAGGCATAGGAAGATATTTCATTGCTCTTTTCAAACAATAGGTGGTGTTTGCTGCCTACAACTTGCAGGAAAACACTGAAGCAACATCAAATTTTATGGATATGAAATAACAAATAGGATTTTTTAAAGCCCATTATTAACTTCATGATTTTTGTCTTAGCTATAGGGCTTTTACTCAGAGCACACTCTGACTCAAACAAGTAGCTTCTGCAGCACTCCCAGCCCCATTGGCAAGTTTTGCACAGCCAAAAGGCTAGCAGTCAGCTGGGAGTTACTGATTTAACCTCTCTAGGAAAGGAAACACACAGTGACACTCAGGAGAAGGATTATTCCTAAGGAGAGTTGACACTCCTTCCTGATATTCCACAGGTAATATTATCTCTCACTAGAGACTAGTTCCAGATAGTGATAGTAAAGCCCAGAGAAACATGCTTTACTGCAGGCATGCACTGAGTTACAAAGTGGGAGCTTCAGTTTCTACTTTGAGTGCAACAAGTACTGCTTATTGTTAATTTTAACAGCAAAACCTGCACATGCTTCTTGGCATACATAATGATTAGAGATGCGCTGCCTGCTCCTCCCTGTCTGTACCAGTTGAAAGTAAAGACCTATCTCCCAGCATTGAAATTCTTGGTATACAAAGTCTTGAGCAGGTCTTTCACAGTGTACCTGAGCAGACTTGTCGAGCTCCCGGTCTGAGATCTGTCGCTCTCTCGGCCAGACACAATTGCCTTCCATGTCTTCCCACTGAGCTCACTTGGTGTGACACCTTGACGGAAATAAATTGCTCTGTCATCACAGCCGATTCCCCACACCTAGGGAAGGACAGGGCTTGGTGAAGGAAATGCCATGGAATGCAAGTAGATAACAGCTACAAAAAAGGTTTAGTAGTGAAAAATTCAGCACAAAAATCTGCCAGACACAGCATTTTCCTTTTGTCTTCCTCCTTAATGCTGATATTGTAGATGCAGCTTAAAATTCTGTACCATTAAGAGAAAACTCTTTGCACTTGAATGTGCCACACATGAGACATGCAGACTTATTATCTTCTGGTGAAGAGTTTAGTCATGCATTCCCTCCTAGCAGTTCAAGCACATGGATCTCTTGTCCAGCTGTCTGTATTGGCACTGCTGACAGTCCTCACCATGTGTGAATGCTGCCGGTATAAAGGGGAACATAAATACCGTCACAACTGGTATAGAGCTGTCTTACCTGGTTATTTAAGCCTACAGTTACCATCATCATTTCTCCAACCATTTCAATCCAGCTTGTCCCACAAGGATTATGTGAGTTCACTCCTCTTCTAAACCATACCTACAACAACAACAGCAGAAAATTCAAATTTACTCCTGCCTTAGCAGGCAGATAGCTGGAATTTAGTTTCTTCAGTGGATTAGTCTTAATCTCTAACACTGACTTCCTGTATCACCTTAAGAAGTCACCTCCTTGGTTCTTTATCAGGTGAAGATAATTTTCTTCATAGTACCCAGCCTGTGTGTTCTTGTGACCAACTACAGCTAGAACTGCCCACAAGGAGACTTATTGTTATGACTTTCTGTGACAGAGTTAGTTTCTCTGCCATTGCAAAACCACTTTGTATTACCTGTCAGCAGTAAGCTATTTTTGGTTACTTGGAGTGGGCTTCTACCTGATGTTCTTGTGTCCAAACCCTCGAAACGGGGCTGGTGGAGAGAACTGTCAGAGGGATCTTTTTAGTGATACAGCTCTTTAAATTGTCTCCCCTTAGATTAGTTTTTACCAATCCAAAAGTGTCTGGGGGCTGGGTACCCGGAAAAATTTCCAGCTGTATTTAGCATATCACTATATAGCATCAAGCAGCTACTTTAGAAGTTGTTGGTTCAATCGCATAACAGACAGTGTGCTTGGCTATCTCATAGATGAAAACCATGCTAGCTTACCTACATTTATTACAGCCGTTTGGCTTGGCAGATGGAACGGGTTGAATACAGTCAGCAGTAGTAACTCATTAAACCAGACTTCCTCAATTACTTCAAACTACTATAACATTCATAGAAATCATCTATGGTTTTGAATTCAGTACAAAGGGATTTGATGACAACCAGCACAAGAGCACTCTAGTACTTTCTCAAGACTTTCAAGACTGCCGCAAGGAGCAGAAAGTTGGACTCCATGATCCCATTTGATCATGGATCATATCCAACTTGAGATATGCTGTGATTCTAAAAACAAACAAACAAACAGAACCAGAAATTGACACCTCTTACTTTTCTATCCTTTGTAACACACCACACCACATCAACACCCACAGACACGTGCATAATCCCATTTTCAGAGCTTGGAGACTCCACAATACTCCAGGAAATTCCTGCAAGAAACAAATCCCAGAAGGCATTGTAGATTAGTTTCTTATTTAACGCTATATAAATCAAAGGGGTTTCCAGACAAAGTTACCAAACTTTACCTTGAGGGTTATTCCTATCAATTCCTTCTCTCACAATAGCTTGCCCTTCCCAAAGAGTTGCCCAAAGGAGATCATATGGTCCACAGCTGATCTGTACAACTTCACCAGGAGTGGTGATTAAGGACCACATGGAACCCTCTGGATTGTGATGGCAGACATTTTCTCTGTACCATACCTAGACAAGTTCAAAAAAGAAACATAACCAAATAAAACTTAGGCAAATATCACTACAACAAAAAAACCTCTGAGACAAGCATGAAGACAAACTGGAAAGTACAGTCCTCCTCTAACAACAGGATGTTTTAATGCAGTGTATGCACTCTGACCTTTAAAAGTATGCTTTTGATGTTGATTACACAGTTGAATTTATTTCCTTATGTACTAAGGGAGGAGGCTTTTTACAGACTGGCTTTTATCATGGAAGTGAATCTGGATTGGGTACAGTAACCTATTGCTACATGTTCTGTGTGTATTTCAACATCTAAAAGACACTTCAGTGTATTTCAGGGCATGTTATATAAACCAAGAATGAACAAATACATAAAATGTTACTGTTTGATGATAGCCTGGCTTCACTTTCACAGAACAGAGCTTGCTACAACATGGGTGAAAAATGCCGCTCTCTGTGCAGCCTTCAGTGACACCCAGACCATCTGGTCCTACTGTCTGTGCACTTTTCTATAGAGCACAGTCAAAATAGGAAGGTCAAACATAGAAAGCATCCTCCAGCAGTCATACCAGTACTCCAGAGCATGACTGCTGAGGGCTAAATGCTCATTTTTAGAAATACTTTCTTTCTTGGGGGACTTTTAGTTGGGAAATTGAAACATTTTACAATGTCAGTCTAGTACGCTTGTAGAGTGGGATGCTTTCACTTACTACTGAGGAGCATGAGGCATAGGGAACTTCATTTTAACCAAGATTTCTTGCCTCTCCAGGCAGTACCAAGGGTGCCTGAAATCTCAGGCTATCTGTTAAGAGTATTACATTTTTCCCTGTGAGACTGACCACAAGTTAGAAATCGTCTAGAGACAAAGAAATGTCAAACACATGCTCTAAGGATTGAGGGAACGAAAGCAGAAGTCAAATCTTTACAACACTGAGCAAGAGAGGTGAGCCCTAAAAACAAACAAAAGAAAGATGGATAGTTTTCAATAGAAAATAAATCCAAAACATTCCAGAGTTGGAATTCCACATTGCCAAGTCAGGAGGTTACTGTCTTACGAACAGTAAGTCTTAGAAAACCATTCTGGAAACTCTTTCTTGAATCATTCCTGACTATCTACCACAGAGACATGGCACAATGCTCTGCAAGAATCTTTATCAGGTTTTAAGGCTCCTTCTCTCTGTTACAAGCGTCTGCATTCTGGGCATTTTTCAGGATATAAGACACTCCTCAGCCCAAGTTTTTAAGATTCACATGTTTATAGAGGTTTAAGGCTTCCAGCAACCCCATGAAAGACTAAGCCTTTCCATTTACAGCACAAGTTGTTACATAATGTTGTCTCAACACAGCTTTTACATCCTCTGCCAAATGCACATACAGCTATTTCCTTACCAACATCAGACAATCTAGTTGAGGATGTCCCTGCCCATGGCAGGGGGTTGGACTAGATGACCTTTACAGTCCCTTTCAACCCAAACCATTCTCTGATTCTATGAATAACAAACCTGCCATGCATTAAAAGCATTTAACTCCTTTTTAGTAGTTACTGAAAAATTAGGGGAACATGCACATACCCTTCCTTGTAAAGAAACAGCCCACACTGATAAACGGCCCAGAGGCTCATCGGTGATTTCCCATCCTCCAATGGAGATGTCATTGAAAGGGTCCGGCAATTTATCTGGATCATCTTGGGATACAATCTGAAGCAGAGAAGAAAGATTGAGGAGACACTGCAAACAGGTGATTTGCCTGGTGGCCTAATTTGTCTCTTGCCGACTAGTTAATGTATGAAGATTCCTCTCATTCAAGGCTGGTATAGGCAGCTGCTGAAGCACGATGAAAAAGTCTATTTCATTCCCTAACTGAAGGGAATTTTTACTCCCAGAACAGTATATACAGAGGTTCTCTGAATTGGAAAGCTAGAACGTGACAAATTACAACTTCTGTATATTCTTAAAATGGAACAATTATTAAAGAACAGTTTTTCATACAGACAAAGGACGCAGTAGTGACTGATGCTAGACTAATGCACCTCAAACAAGTGTGCTTTGTCAAACAACCAAAGGAAGTTAAAAAGTTGGTTTGACATTTGCAAAGGAGATGAGCATCTACCCCTAACTGCATTACCATGAGATCTGGAACTTTATTACCATAGGTTTTTACGAAAAATCCCAGCCTTCCATTTGTACCTCCAAGAATTACAAGTTGGAAGTCAAGGGATACAGGTCCAGCCTCCAAAGCACTGATAAAAAACATTAATTGCCCTGCATTTAAAATTGATTATTTCAGAAAATTGATTTATTTAATATTTAAAAGATATCCAGAACCTTTGCCCAAACGTCCCGTGATTTGTATCTCCGGTATCTGATCCACCTTCTGCGTCTGACACAAGAATTCCATCTCTTATCCTTTGTGTAGGTGCTGGGGAAGTCTATGGCATAAGTCCAGCCCTGCAAACAGAGGTTTTCTTGTATGAAAATCAGGACCAAGGGAAAGCTTGAAGTCATAACTCGGAGCAATTCTGCACAAGAATCACTCCTACAACTACAGTACAAATTACTGTGCGTGTCTCAACAGCCCCGGTTAACACACCAGCTAATTCCATATGAGTCCTGTTCAAATTCCTCTGCATGATATACACAGAACAAGCAAGACACAGTAAAGCATTTTACTTTTTTCATAGTTAAGGTCATAAATAACAGTGGCATCCAGTAGCCAGCATTTTGCGGCATGTTCAAAGGAAAAAGCTTCTGCAGAAGCTGCTACAGACTTCAAACAAGATCCTTCCTTGTGTTGTATTATAGTTGAGCTACTTCCTAGAAAGAAGCAGCTATGTGAAGTGCCTTTTATTTTTATAGACCTTTTACACTTCTATAAAAGTGCCTTTTATTTCACAGCCTAAGGATTCCCAGAATAGATCTCTTTATGGTATTGTTCACCTACCCCTTTCTCTGTTGGTTCCCCTCCAATATTTTCATCCACATACCAGTCAGACTCCCACTCCCAGTGGGGTGAAGGCAGTGTGAAACTATCGAGCTGCTGATGTTTTAGCCCGCTCACATCACTCCACTGCCAGCGGTCACTAGGCAGTAATTTCTCACAAAAGCCACCAACTGGATTCCAGCGCTGTCGGAAATAATACATGATTTTATTTGAGATCACATCATTTCACTGGACATCTACAGGGAGTCATGAATGATACATTGCTAATTTTCTGCAGTAAGAGAGGAATAAAATCCTGGGGTGAATGAGAGAGTGTTCATGCTGTAAGCAAGCCCCTATCTAACACAGTCTTTGGGAGAAGCTTTTCGAAGTATCAAAGGAGGGCTGACTGCAGTTAATCCCAACCAAGTCATTTTCAGCCACATAAATAGGAACATCTGATGATATATCTTAATACTAACAGTGCTTTTTTCTTGGGAGATGCATGGCACCATCACACTGCAGCATTAGGATAATGCTGTATAGGTGGCCTTGGGATCTCTAATCTACTCACCATGAGAAAGACGATTAGTGTCTTGCCTGCACTAGAAAAACAGCATGGCCTTTGTGCCAGGAACTGTGTCAAGATAACAGCATCAGTAACTCTTCCCTGTGTCTTAAGTTATACCAAAGGTTTTGGATGTTTCTCCAGATCTGGCTTTAATCAGTTACAGGACAAATAACTTGCTGGGATTTTTTACTACAGAAATACTGGCAAAATTTTTCATGTAATACTCTCTTACATTTTAGGGCATGTGGAAAATGAGTGGTTTGTTTACTTTTACTAGGAACCTGGCTACATGGCTTTGCGCATTATCTCTAAACTATCTGAGTTTCTTTTTGTTGCTGTTAGCTCTTGCAGAATATTTCCTTTTGTACTTTTTAGTATTTTGGTTTCCATTTTTTCATGGTCTAGAACAAACAAAACAGATGTTTTCAAATAACAAAATGAGATGTAAAGTTTTGCATTTTATAAGAACACATTTACATAACAAAAGGAACATTTCTAAATGGCTGGAAAGTTGTGACAACGTTAAATAATGTAGAAAATTAATTTGTTGTATTTTTACCCATGCAGATAAGTTAATGTCTTTTCTCAACTTACATTTATCCCATTGCCTGTTAGAAATCAGAGAAATGTGCTCAAGAAAACCCTTCAGTTTTCTCAAACAACTTTTGGTTAATTTAAAACCAAAATAGATCAATTTCCTTTAAAATACTATTTTGAATACATTCTTTTTTTGAAGTATGTCACTAGGAAGGATCATCTTAACTTTTCTATGCAAAAAAAGCTGGAAACATACTTCAATGGAGAGTTATGCCTTTATTAGAGTTGAAACACTAAAAAATAGCATTTTCTTAAGAATAATATATTTCTGATAATATATGTTTGCTGCCTGGAAGTTACATTGGACATAAGGGGATTGTGTGTCACTAATGAAGGGAAAACATCAGGTGAAAAGGGTGAATGTTCCAGTCTGCAATGGCTTTCACGAAGCAGGCTGTGGTGTACTGGCTTGCACGAAGTGGTGTACACTGGTGCTGCTTTTGGCAAGAGAAGGGAAGTATGGCCTTCCTTTGAGAATTAAAATATTAAAAGAACAACCTGCTATTTGGCACATATGTACTCTTCAGAACATCAGGTTTCAGAAACACCATTAAAACATAAGAATAAAGCCAAACAATCTTCCTTGTGAGAGAAAAATGCAGAGACAGCTGATGTATGGGTTTGCTATCACTCCGTTCTGATGAGCACGTGGCAGTGTGACAGGTAACCATGTGTCATACCTGGTTCTCATAAGTTTCTTCCTGGTATCTAATAGGAACGTCACCCGAGAACACGTAGGTGTAGACTTGATGGTCACAGGCTATTCCCCAGCAGCACTGCTTGACAGCAGACACCCGCTTAAATTCCAGCTGTGCATCCTTGCAGAGCTCCCAGTACTGGCCAACAGTAGACAGGGTGTAAACCCTCCCAAAAATGTCAACAGCCCACAGAAGGGAACCGGGCATGGCCATGGCTGAAAGGCAAAGAAGGAGAACTGGTAACACTGGTGGTGCTACACAACCTGCTCATCTCAGTTACACAGACCCACAATTTATTTCCTCCTCAGCCTCCTCTTATTCCATGCAACACAGGGAAAGATGTGAAAGGGAGCTTCTCCATAAGCACCCATCTAGTTTTAATCCATGGACATTTTACCTGATGCAGCCAGGAAAACTCTTTCCAAAGCATTCTGGCAACCACTTAATTTAATATACCTAGGTGGGGTATTTATTTAAGTGTACATAGAGTGTAGTTTCCCAGCAGAGGCCTGGTTGAGTTCTATTCCAGTTGCATCACTCAGAAACCTGATGCTTCCTGGGCACTGCAGCTCTACCCTTCATGGAGGGTTCAGCATTTATGTGAAGTGGGTGTACACCAATCCTTTCAGAAGCCGAGAAAGGCCACTATTTCTGTCACTTGGCCTTCTGGGTGCCATTAAACGGAACAGATTTTGGTTGTTCTGTATGTCTGACAGTCCCAGCTACTGGTGAGTATTTTGAACTTTGCCTCCAGTTCTATTAACTTTGCAGTGGAGGACCAGGAGGGGAAAGCTGACTTGGATCCCACACAATGAAAGAAAAGAGGAATCCCTGACAGCTTCTGACTGATAGCAGTGGTACACAGGGACCAACTAGTACTGGGTGTTTGAATGGTAAAGACAGACCTGAAAACAATTAGGCCAGTGTGAATGAGCAGCAGAATGCACTCATATGGGATCCCAGGGGGATGTTTCAGAATGCTTTGATTCTTAGAACTGCTGCTGCTAAGTACCCAAAAACCTGGATCCACCAGGTGAGTAACAGGTAACAGCAAGAACATTTACAGCAGCAGAGAATGAGCAAAATTCTCCTATTAGCTGTGGCAGCACTACTATAATGAATGCTCTAATTTTGACTTATTATTTCTCTCCTTGTGGCTGTGAGTACACAGGCATGTATTTACCACCTTTGTTTGCTCTTGGACCAGCAATTTATCTTCTTTATATACCTTCTATGTTAGCAGAAGAAATATAGTACAAAAGGACATAATATGGGAAAAAAAAAATTGAATGGAACAAAGTGAAGGTGAGGGGAAAGTTATAATGGGTGTACCACTGGGAAAAAAAAGACCATGAAAATAGCACTTAAAATTCTGCAGAACAGTCTTTTAACAGAGGAAAACATGATACATTCCATCTTAAGCAGCCAGAACGTGAGTCTGGAGCAAAGGCAGCACTGTGGATACTACAGTGAAGGTACCTGCCTAGCAGGTAATGAAGAGAAGGGATGCCTGGGTGTGTTAAAGGCAGGCAGCTATGCAGTCAAGGGCCTGCATCTGGGAGGACAGCCTGGGCAGCCAGGAAGTACCTGGAACAGTTCACAAAAAGTTCCAAAGATCATGCAGTTTGGAAAAATACAAGTGGGATTAAAATAATCCAGGCAGATGTAACTGGATTAAAATACTCAAGGCAGCTGAGATACTGCCAAGTATATTCTTTCTTCTGAACTTCTGAGGACAGAGTGTTTGGAGAATCACAGGAAAATCCCAAATGAATCTGGGATTATAAACTACTTCTAAGACTTCAGTGTCAGCCCCTCTGCACAGGCTGTGCTGCAGAAGATGATGTCTCCCTTGGTTGTGAAGGATGCTCAACACTTGTGGCTCATGTGCATTTCAGTGAATGCAGAAGTTGCCCAGTATCCTCAGGGGACAGGGAATATTCAGATCCACATCTGATAAATGCTTCCTCATCCCTCAGCTCAGCCGGGTCATTTCTGAACTACAACTGAGGTGAAGATGAGATACTGTTATTTATAATTTCCGGCTGCCTGACACTGATTGCTACAGAATTGAAGGAAAATATCCCAACTCCTCGCATGTTATAACAGTAACGGGGTTCCCCCGGAGAGGGGGGACGTGCTCCCCGGTTCCTCGGTCCGGGGCTCCGGTGCCTGCAGGGCAAACCGCGGCGGGACTGGCCGTGCTCTGAGGCAAGATCCGCACAAACCGGCCTCGCCTCCACTCTCCCAGAACACCCTCGGCGGGCCGTGCCGGGGGGTCCGCAAGTGCGGTACGAGCTCAACAACGCGCAAACACCCGGGAACGACCCCGGGA
>NW_009929126.1:0-3609 GCF_000696875.1 Nestor notabilis
CTTGATGATCTTAAAAGTCTTTTCCAACCTGTTGATTCTATGATTCTAAGACAGCGAATGGGCAGAGAAGTTGTCTGCAGAGCAGGAGGAAAAAGGATGGGGACAGATGCAGCCTGACCTTCAGCCTTTCCTCAGAGCACATGCTCCCATCGATGGCCACCACACACCATGCTCTGGTTTGTTCTGAGCAATCTCTTGCCTGGAGCATTGTGGAGATGCTGCTGGCACTGGGAGGAGGAAGCTGCAAGCACTGGTGGTCTGTGGGGGCCAACGGAGAGGGGCAATGGGGATGGATGAGGGATGGAGCCCCTGCTCCACGCCCTTGTCCTGGGACAGCCATGCAGGGGCTCAGAGCACAGTGCTGGGAGAGCCGCTGCCCGCTGAGCAGTGCGCTGCGGCGCGGGAGCTTAAATCAGTGCTAACGAGAGCTGGGAAATTACTAGTTTTTAGATGACAAGACCCATACTTTATGTCATTTTCACTTGGCTGCAGAAGAAAGACAGATGGTCACATTGTCTGTCTTATCAATAGCGAGGCGCCTGTTTATGCAAACCTTTAAAGATTCAGCAATCTGTAAATCCCATGGCTGGGGTGGCACCACTCCGCATTTGTGCAAAAGGCTCTGGGAAATGAAACAAACTAGTACAAGCTGTGTGCATTAACTGTCAACATTGAAACAAACCCCAGCCCCTGGCACATATGCTGTGTATTTTCGAGGACAGGGTGAGTGAGATTCTAAAGAACAAACCGCAGCCACCCAAAGATCCCCCTAGCCTGCCCAATTAGTATTCGTTCTGATTAGAAATGCCATTAACCTGGTTGTTACATTACCATGTTTATTAATAAAAATACTAAAACACAGACATACCCTCTAATGACAGTGCATCAAATGAGAGAAAAAACTAAATGCTAATTTCAAGGGAAATCCTGTTATTACTGCCTCCTCCATATGGTTGTATTTTCCATTTTGTTTCTTCTGTGACAAGAGGTGAGGACCCAGGAATGCATGAACAGGCTTAATTATTTGCTGAAAAAAACTTCTCCAAGTTGGAGATTTTAAATGGAATGGGGAAACCCACCTCCCCCCCATTTCAGCTGTGGAGTGGGCAGGGTAAGGAAAGAGGCGCAAATGCACATTCTGGGAATGGTGTGTTTTACTCTTACACTAGCGACAGTAACAAAGAAAAAGCTGAGGAGAAGCTGCACCTCCGGGACAAAGCTGGACAGGTTTGGTTTCCAAAGAGAGAACGTGCAGCTTGCCCAGTCTATCCCACCTCCACGTGCAGAAGATGTTACTTGTGTTACATCCTCCCATTGCATGGGCATGTGCAGGCTCCTGGTACTCGCATTCATGCTACTTTTCCTCAGCTGCTTTTCAGTGGTTTAGGTGTTATTCTGGGTACAGCTCAAATCGGTTTTTCTTTGTTAAGACTTTTCCCATTACAGCCCGAATCCCAGAGGTGCATTTTTCATCTCACCATCCAAGCTGCAAATTCCAGCTCTGTGGGGAAAACGTTCTTTCCCCAAAGGTATGAAACTGGATGGATTACAAGGTTGGATGGGGCTTGGAGCAACCTGCGCTAGGGGAAGGTGTCCGTGCCCATGGCAGGAGATTGGAACTGAATGAACTTTAAGGTCCCTTCCAACACAAAGCACACTGTGAGTTTATCATTCTACGAAACTCAGCTCGTTCATGGTGTGTTTCTTTCAGTGCAGACCTCCGAGGTGCTGGTTGCAGTGGCTGGACCACGTGTGGGGCTGCACATAGCTCAGGGGAAATATCAGTGGAGACAGAACACAAGTGCATCTACTACTGACATGGAAGATATTAATAATTTAATGAGATCTATTTGGTGCCATCAGCTCCTTTGGCAGCTGGGAAAGGCCACTGCTGTGATTGCAAGATATTAATCATGAAGATTGGTGACAATCTCCCTGAATACAGACATGAGCTCTGCTGAATGTGAGTGGGATACATCAGTCAAGGCGAACAATCCGTGCTTGTAGAGGATCCTTCCTTCCTGAGCAGGGCACAGCCCAGTGCAAGGCTCTGCGGTGATGGCACCGGCCTGACTGCAGCAAACGGGCTGGGACTACCAAGAGGGAAGCAGCATCAACTGAGAAGCCACCAAGGGGAATGGCTGTTGCAAGGCAGGTGGAGGAACATCCCGTCAGTTTTCACCTGGTCAGAAACACCCAGAAGGACTGTCCTTGCCCCCAGGCCAACACCATCCCAGCTGTGCAGGTGATGCTCATCCCCGTGGGGACACACAGGCTGCTGGCCATCCATCTACTGATGCTCCATTGCCACGCAGACACTTGATCCTCTCTGGTACCAGCAGGATGTGGCAGCATCTCAAGGAGACGTCTGCAGTGACCCCCACCAATGGTGATGGCTGGCTGGGGCCAGGACTCCCCAGGACCCCACGGCACAGCTCAGGACACTTCTTTGCCTGTAGACATGAGGAATAGAATAAATCCCACCTATCACACCTTTGTTTCTTGCCTTCCTACAGCCTGATAGACTCCAAGAGCACATCACAGTGAGAATGTCCTCTACCCTCAGAAGTTTTACAATCAGTTTATAATTGCTATCAACTGTACTAGATTTATTTCCATAGGAAAACGTATCGACTCACACTAGAGGAGTTTTTAGTGCACTTTGGTTTAACTCACATCGTTTTTCAGCAAGACACCTAAACGGGTTGTCATAAGGAGCTGGAATATAACAATACGAAAGTCTTTTCTTCTTTTCAGCATTGCATAGTGCACATAAAGCAGCACACGTTTATATGTAACAACTTAGCATTTATTGTCTAAAAGGCAGAACCCTCATGCACATCAGAGCTTAAATACGCTGCATTTCCTGGAAGAATCCAATCCAGTTCACCTCAGCCAATCTTCCTGTCACATTTTAATGTTATTTAATAACAATACTGAGAATCAAAGTCTGGTTCCTTGTGCTCAGAGGTTGCTAACAGAGATGTAGAAACCTTTAGGGAATGCAGCCTAGAACATGGAGCCTCCCTGGGAAGCATTTCAGTGGGAAAAGCAATACCAGTGTGTTTGTGCAAAAAAGTTCTCTTTTGCTGTATAAATGAGGGACAATAACCACATACAGTAAATCTTGTTATTTCAGTTGATAATGAGGTTAAATAAGTACTTGATGGGCAGTTCTCAAAGGCATTTGTGTACAGGAGAGATACTTATCACAGTGCATGATGGTTATGTATGGTAATAGAATCAAAACGAATTAAAACTCAGCTGTTATCTGTATGCAGGGGGAAAAGCCCAAGATATTAAAGCAAAGAGGATCAATTTATGCCTTGCTAATTGGAAATTCTTAGTATGAGTGAAATTATGCAAAATTCACTATCCTTTAATTTTCTTTGGTTTTCAGCACTGCGGAGATCCAAGAGGCTCCAGTCAAATGTAATTTCCACTGCCGGAGTTAGCAAGGAAATTACTACATGTAAACAAAGAACTAAACTAACCTCAACAAACAAGCCCATCTCTGGGTGAGCATTTGCAATCCCTGTTCAAGGCTGCAGGCAAACAAATTCTCCTGCTCATGATTAATTCCCAGTGAAGGTCAGAAAAGAGCTCTTT
>NW_009929126.1:3640-11421 GCF_000696875.1 Nestor notabilis
TGTCTCCTGCTGACAAGGAAGGGAAGGCACTGTGATTAATCCCCAAACCCTTCCTTCATTACAGAGAACACGAGATGGCCCAAGACCTCCTTGGTGTCAATGTGAGTGTTTCTGACCACCCTGAGGAGCTCTGGATCCAGACTTCAGCCAGAGACTTGATGTGAGAGGAGAAGCACAAGCTGTCCCCTGAACCGGGAGGAAATCCAGCCACCTCACTGAGGCAGGTGATGTGTGCCTCAGACCTGCACGGCCTTCAGAGGAGTTTCTCCTTAGGTTCTTTGAAGGAGATTTCTCTCTTGTGTGATAGACTTGCATAGTGCTGAACACTCAGAAGGTGACAGTGTTCCTGTCCCCATACATGTGCAGAACTCCATGCTGGCAGGAGCGATGGAAGGAGGAACAATCCCCAGGCAAGGTAAGCTTGATTTCAGACACTGAGTTATGACTGATAAGATGTATGTGCTGTTAGAGGTGGGTCATGTCAAAGCAACCCAGGAACAATGTATTATTAAAAGGTTCTCTTTACACTGATCCACACTTGCCTTCTCAGTTTGTCTTCCTCAAAGTAGGCTCATGTTTAGCTGGTGCTGCCCAACACTCCCAGGTCCTTTTCCATCAGCAGCTTTCCAGCCATTCTTCCCCAAGCCTGGAGTATTGCATGGAGTTGCATGGGGTTGCATGGGTGGCCCAAATGCAGGACCCATCACTCAGCCTTGGTGAACCTCGTACAGTTGTCTTTGCCCCATTGATCCAGCCTGTTCAGATCTGATTGCAGGACTGATTCCTTTTGCAGGCAGTGAGTACTATTAGGCTGTGAGGTTACTATAGTAATTATGCTTGTTCTTAAATAGTGGATTAGAAGCTTGAATCAGAGTCTATTTAAAGTGAAAATCAGATCCACCTCCTGCCTGGCAGAGTTGAATTAAGAACTTTTCATCCTGATTTCATCATATTCTTTACCATTCTTTCTCTTTCCCCAGAGTTTTCCTTTCCCTTCACATGTGATTGATTTATTCTGAGGGGGCTGGACACGGCAGTTTTAGCTGGGCAGAGGAGCACTGGCCATCCAGGACCTGCTTTTGCAGGACAGCAATCAGAGAACAGAACGCTGATGAGACATAGAATTTACTCTTCTGGTAGATCGTGCCACTAGAGACAAACATGTATCTGTGCACACAGGCAGCGGGGAGACAAAAAGAGTCTGCACCAGACTATTGCTGTGCAGTGATCCCAACCTCAGGAGAAAAACACAGAATGAACGTATCAATTATGAGCATATTAATGTCATGGGGAGACACTCCGTGTTGTTCGTGGTCATTCTTAATCCAATAAAATCGTCTGGGGTTTTATCTGTGAATTAAGAATATGATAAAAAGCAACTTGAGGAAATGAAGATGAAAGGATTCTTTTTTTAGACCCTCTCCGAGCTGCATATCAAATTGTTGGGAGTGGAAATCAGAGGATGTTTACTTCTGCCAGTCTTGCAGATTCAGGTCAAGCTGAGAAAGACCAACTTATCTTTTTACTGGTTATACGATGAAAGGTAAGATAAAAGCATAGCAGGGACTGAGCTGAAGGCTGCCCTGTGTGTGCAGCAGAACGGCGCTCTGCCACAGACTGGTTTGCGTTGGGAGGGAGCTTAAAGCTCTTCCCGCTCCAGCCCCTGCCCCGGGCGGGGACCCCCTCCACTAGAGCAGGTTGCTCCAAGCCCCTGTGTCCAACCTGGCCTTGGACACTGCCAGGGATGGGGCAGCCACAGCTTCTCTGGGCACCCTGTGCCAGCGCCTCAGCACCCTCACAGGGAAGAGCTTCTGCCTCAGAGCTCATCTCAATCTCCCCTCTGGCAGGTTCAAGCCATTCCCCCTTATCTTATCTATACATGCCCTTGTAACATGCCCTATCACTACCTGCCCTTATCACTACCTGCCTTTATCACTACATGCTCTTATCACTACATGGCCCATTCTCAGTCCTGGGCTGTGTGGCTGGAGGATGGCAGCAGGACCTGTGTGCTGGCCCGGACCCTGTGCTCCTCCGAGGGCTGGGTTGCTGCTGGTTTTCACCTGTCTTACCCAGAATTGCATCTTAGGTGTAAGAAGTTTTTCTGTTGTTATGAGCCCGGCTCTTGACCTGGTCCCTGTCTGTCTGGATCAGTATCCTGCTGCTGGTGTTGGACGCTCTCAGTGTTTTCTCACAGCAAGGAGCAGCACAACTTGCAAAGAAACATTTCCTTGTAGAATTTTAATCTGCTGTCTCTCACCCTCACTGAGTCTATATTTATCCCTGTACGTGAGAAAAAGGAAACAGCGAGATCTCCTGTGCTGCTGTTTATGTCGTTCCAGATACTTAGGAGGAGGCTTCTGATTGCAATACATGCAGCATCAAAGGACAAGTTCTGAAGGCTGAGGGAGCCTTCCCTAGGACCCTCCCTGAAGATCACAGGTCTGTCATCTCCAGCATCTCTCTTCAGCTATTGGTACAAAAGAAGAAGCTGTGGCTGCCCCATCCCTGGCAGTGTTCAAGGCCAGGTTGGACACAGGGGCTTGGAGCAACCTGCTCTAGTGGAAGGTGTCCCTGCCCGGGGCAGGGGTTGGAGCTGGAGGAGCTTTAAGCTCCCTTCAACACAAACCAGGCTCTGATTCTATAAAATTAGGACCAGCCTCACTGACCTACCTGCAGCTCCTCCTCTGCAGGCTCCTCCAGCTCAGACACACACCTGACAACCACCACTGCTCCACCATCCCTCCTGTCACAGAGAGCTCATTGCGATCTCCATCTTCCATGACATAAATACTTGATTTTTTAAATTACATTTGTTCTTACAGAGGGGTAAACCCAAAACCATTTCTGGTTATGTTCTAGTTCTCTTTTTGACATTTTTATCATAAGAAAAGCAACAAGAAATGGGTATTCTCTAAAAGGACTCGGAAGTGGGATTCACTCTCCAGCAGGTGACTGAAACAGCCTGTGAAATGGTACTGTCTTCTCAGCTCCTCCAGAAAACTGAAATTCAATGAAACTTCCCATCTTCCTAATTTTTTAATTAAAATAAAATAAGAAAAGAAGAATCAGTGTAGTTTATGTTTCCTTTGTACCTATAGAATACAATATGTAAAACAAGAATCACAGTATGGACCAGGAGCAGTTAGGGATTTGTATCTGATCACAACTGCTTTTCCCAGCATTGCTAGTCAAGCCAATCACTGCTAATGAAGTCCCACATTGCAGACAAGATGCCTGAAGCCTTTCCTCTTTCAGCCACAACAATCTATTCCCATCCCTAATCTTCCAGGAGAAGTGAGCTCCTGACGCCTGGGACCAGTGCAAATCATGGGTGATGGTGGTCCTGAAGGGTGATGCTGGTTCTCGAGGGTGATTCTGGTCCTTGAGGTTGATGCTGGTTCTTGAGGGTGAAGCTGGTCCTTGAGGTGATGCTGGTCCTTGAGGGTGATGCTGGTTCTCACATGGGCTAGCATGCTCAAGCCCGGCTCCTCCTGCTGCTGGCAGCTCCAGTGCCTGCAGTCAGACCCCAGTGCACATTCCAGCATTTGGTACTAGCAAGCTTCATCCCAATTATGTTACTTTAGTGCTTATGTTCATTTTGTTTATTCCATGCAATAGTCCAGCCCCCTCCTGTATTGACAGCACCTCCCCACTTTGCACTCTCAGCAGATTTCCTCAGCGTGCTCCCTCTTTCTATGCTAAAGTCATTAATCAGCATTTTGAAGAAGCCTCATTAAAGAGCCCTGAGGAAAGTCCCTGGTAGCTTCCCACAGCCAGGCATGCTCCCTCCCCAGCCAGCCCCCACCAGTATTGACAGCACCTTCCCCCCTTTTCACTCTCAGCAGATTTCCTCAGCGTGCTCCCTCTTTCTATGCTAAAGTCATTAATCAGCATTTTGAAGAAGCCTCATTAAAGAGCCCTGAGGAAAGTCCCTGGTAGCTTCCCACAGCCAGGCATGCTCCCTCCCCAGACTGCCAATGCCCCTTGATAAGAGCAGTCCCAGCCACTTTGCCTCCATCCTCTGCTGTGATTTCCCCCATGGCAGTGTACCCATGAACAGGCAAACGCCACCGCTGCGCTCCTTAGAGGCACTAAAATGACATAATCATAGAGATAGTCACAAAGAGCCGGAGCAGTGGGTTTGTTCTCTCTGCCCTTGCTCCCTCCTGTTGTCCTGTGGTGGGGGAAACCTCACAGAAACACAGGTGTAAATCAGAATCCTTTTGCTGCCTGGTGTGACATGATGTAGTGCCTTCTAGAAATAATTCATTAAACTTCCCGTGTTAAACCTATTTTATTACCATAAAGGAACTCAAATCTTTTCAATTTTTAGAGACTTGCATATCCCACTATTTGATTATTATGATCACAAAGGCTAGAAACTTGCTGCAGTCACCTCCTTTACACCAGCAAAAGCAGCACGACTGTGCACCTTACCCCAGTGAAATAAAATGGGACTCTCCCATGATTTGCTCTATTATTAACAGTGCTGCCAAGCTCATTATAATCTAATTTAAAGACAGATCCAGCACAGAGATGTATGAAGGATGATCTGAGTTCAGGCCCTACAGCAAATTGCTTGAATCTGGATCTAATTACCCCAGAACAGCCAGTGCTACCAGCAGCTCATCTCTGCAAGGAGCTCTGGAAAACTGGCCTGGTCAGGGTCAGGAGCGGGAGGGAGATGTTTTAGTGTTTGCACTTTAACAACTGCCTGTGAATGGTGGATGAATGGAGTGGTCCAGGACCCCTCGAGGTGCCTCCGTTGTTCATCCCTAGCCCAATGTTTGGGTGACTGGGTGCTGGGATGTGGTGGTGGGAGCAAGGAGGGTTCCCTGTGCCCTGACAGCAATTAGAGGCACTGAGATGACTCCCAGCCTCCAGCTGAGCAGCAGATCAATAATTATTCATGCCTAAAGTTCAACTACATTTAAAGCAGCAATTGAACTGCTTGACCTCCACCAAATGCTTTGCCTGGCTGAGAAGTGTGAGTCGGGAGATAAATCCATGCGGGTTAGTAGGCATTTGAGTCATAATCACTCTAGGACCTAATACATAACTGGATATTTCTCTTAATTAATGATACAATTAGACTTTGATTATGGCACTACAGTACCCATTATCATTTTTATCTATCATGACCCTCTTGTATGAAGCATCCACGTTTCCTATAAGGCTGCTGTATTTCTGTCTGGGATAATATTGGAAAATAATTTATATAATGGCATGGACTGGACAAGCATTCAAGTCATTGGCGCTATGATCCGATCAGCGGGATAATGATCAGCCCAAATGGCCCAGAACTGAGTTACGGGCTCAGTGATAGCAAGGGATTGATGCCCCGCCAGGAACAAAGATCTGTTTAGCATTTCCAGTGTGTTATGTAGTGCAAAGAGGTCACTGTGCCCTGCAATGTGGCTCCCCACCACCCTGGGCCTTCCTTCCATGCTCCACTGCACACTCTGGATGCACTTTCCATCTTCCTCTTTCACTTGTATTTTCCATACAACCTTCTCAACCCAATGTCACCTTGACCTTGGCCAATCTCCATGGTTGGGTTGTGGCTCCAGGGCCAGTGCTGGCCTCCAGGACCCCATTGCAACTGCTCCAGAGCCGTTCCTTTGCCTTTTTACCTAAGTCATGATTGAGACTTTCTGTAAAGGCTGTTACAAAACTTAGCACCAAGGGAAACACATATAAATAAATTACAATGTATATTGCCTAATGCCACATCATTCTGAACGACTTCAAAGGGTGTCAGGTAGTGATGTGTAAAACATGTGAAATGCTCTGCCTACAGCTCTGGGGAAGAAAGGGGGGTTTCCTCTAACATGCAGATTTATTATTCCTCAGCGAACTCAAACATTTGCTGTTTAAATCTTTTGCCTCTGCAACCAGAGAAAACAAAACAGACAATTCAAAGTGCTTCTAGATTAATGTTTCTTGGGTTTTTAAATGCTTATATGAGATCAAACCCGCTAACACTGTGCCGGCTCTCCCTTCACATGAGGTTTTCTGTCAAGGCTGATTTTTGTTCACTAAGTCAAGGGAAGAGCACTCAGTGGCGTGCCCAGAGACGCTGGAATCAAGCAGTGGGAATGGGAAGGTAAAACCTTCAGAGCATCCATCTTCCAGTTGTCCCTCCAGATGTGCAGGTGTTACCTATAGAGCTATCTGTGATAGTGCATGATATCTAGACTATTACACACCCTACCAAAATACATACCATGTGTGACATACTGCTGTGCTGGATCACAGCTCTGGAAACAATTACGTGGTCCTGTTTAAGAGGAAAGTTCTTCAGGTGTTCAACCAGCTCAAGAAAAGTCTCGGATTGTCACCAAGGCTTTGCTTTTCAGATGCTGTTTAACAAAAAACAGAATCCTGGACAATTGTACTTCAAATGGCAGCAAGAAGAACCATCCCCCTCCACTGGTGGCTGTATCTGCTGCCACACCATGAGCACTGCAGCTGGTGGCAGTGCCAGGCCAGCACTGAAGAGAAATAACCCCATTTTCACAGGGTTTATTTAAGGTGGGTTCTGGCTGTTCATGCCGTTAGAAAGTTATTCCCAAAGAGACATAATAGTAACCTAATAAGACTAAAATCCTTTCATACATTATGAAAATTCCAGAGAAGAACTCAAGAATGAGCTATTCACTCCAACAGACAAATTACATTCAATGCCTTTGATGGGCAACTGTCAATCAGCTGCTTCTCACAGTTCCGTGAGCACTTCTGTTGATAGGTGGAAGTACAGAGGAATTGGACCTGGCAGTGTTCAAGGCCAGTTTGGACACAGGGGCTTGGAGCAATCTGCTCCAGTGGAAGATGTCCCTGCCCATGGCAGGGGGTTGGGATTGGAGGAGCTTTAAGCTCCCTCCCAGTCCAAACCAGTCTGGGATTCTGTCTGCAACCCAAATCTATGGAATGAATATAATCTTTGTATATGGATTATGTGATATGGGTATTCTAGATATTCTATAGATAGGGATATTATATGGATATGGATATAGATATGGATGTGGATATTCCAGATATAGTATTCAAATAATGTACAAGAATTTAGCAGCAGGTAACTGATGGACAGTTGAGCAATATGAATTACCAGGCGATGGAGGCTGGACACCCCAGTGATCATGGACAGCTTCCTGTTGTCCCTGCAGAGGTGGGTTCAAGTCTTGATCTTGTTACCAATGGGCATTCATCAGATGGCCTCATCCTCTTCTGCTTGCTCAGATTAAACACCCATCCACCGGCAGTGTTTGGTGCTGTCAGCCCTGCACCGTGGCAGCTGGATCCCAGGCAGAAGTGATGGGAGCCCTCCTGGCCCTGCCCACTGTGTCCCCCACAAGCTGAGCTCAGGGGTCTCTGCTGCTAGTGCTAAATTCATCCACTGCATAAACCTGCAGGAGCTGAAGAGCTGCCAGGAAATTGAAATTCAGATTTGAGGGAAAGAATAGATGAAATGCAATGCATCACATCACAACGTGTGTCACTGGTCCCACCCGCAGCCTTATGGACAGGCCCGGTGTATGGGCTGGTGGGGGGTGTAGCTGTGAGGACACCCATCTGTGGTGCCAAGACAGGTATGACAGCTTGAAGACATCTCATGGCACTGTGTGGGCCTCGTGAGCCTGAGAGGAACTCTGCATGCACACAAAGCCCTGCCCTGAGGAAGATCCTGAAATGAGAGAGCAGCTGGATGAGGTGCTGCTGGTGGCATGCTGCTGCTGCTGGGATGCTGCTGCTGCTGCTGGTGGGGGGGGCGTGGGGGG
>NW_009929126.1:11512-17400 GCF_000696875.1 Nestor notabilis
GGTGGGATGTTGCTGCTGCTGGAGGGATGATGTTGCTGGTGGTGGGATGCTGCTGCTGTTGGGATGCTGCTGCTGCTGGTGGTGGGATGCTGCTGCTAGAGGGATGCTGCTGGTGGTGGGATGTTGCTGGTGGTGGGATGCTGCTTTGGGACAGGGACCGGGCTGTGGTCCAAAGTGGATGGGGACATGACACCTCCATGCTGTCTGTGCAGCTCTGTCCAAGTACTGCATGGTGCCATGTAACTGCTGTTCTTTGATTGGGCTGCGGGCATGAAACCTCGGCTGCACTCTGTCCTGGAGACATGATGCCAAAATTGGTGAGCTGGCCTGTGTTCCACAGGGGTGCCTTGGGATCTGGGCTGGCATATGCAAACCTGGAGGTCAAAAGGAAAAGGCAGATAACAATATTCTGAGACCTGCATTATTCCCGCACTGATGAATATTCCATAAAACAATTTGGGAAGCAGTTTACCAGGGCATTAGCAGCAGCACTTCATAGCTCTGTGCACTGCACTGTAAGTGTTGTTAGAGCTGTACCTGAAAATTGTGGTGTTAATATGCTCCTTGTAGTGCTGGGATTTGATCTACTAATGATGATCATTTGGGGCTTGAAGGTTCTGCATGTGGCAGGGCTGTCTTCTGCTAGAAGTAATAATAACCAAGCTAAATACATGCCTACTCACATTCCCAGTGTAACTAACAAAACTGCAGAGCAATTTGTAGATATGAGCTACAAAGCAATAGGCAAATTGCACTCCTCGCATTTTGCTATTTCCTTTCTTTAACATTTCATTATGATTTGGGTGAAGAAGTGCTTGGTTCAAGACCATGGAGGCAGTTTCCCATGGCATTTTGTGAGTTTAGGCAAACAAATACTTTCCAAATTCTTATTCAAGCCACCTTTCAAGATGCCAGCCTGTACCTTTCACACCTTAGGGAGGTATCGCAGCTCCGATCTCATGCAGCAGGAATCTCAAGCCTGGGCCTGCAGATGTGGGAGGGTTTTGATGAAACGGGGCTGGTCACTTCAGCAGGCAACCCCAGAGCAGTGTGTACCCCAGACTATGGTTCAGGGGAGGCTGAAAGACCCACCTGAAACACAGAGAGACCATGCCCCTGTGTGTGAATCCAAAGCTGGATTTTAGGATGCTTGCTAAGACCTGACAAGCTTTCTTTGTTTCTGACATGGACCCTTCTCATGCTTGTGTTAGTTAAGTCAAACTATGCAGATGCTGACAAGCAGATATTGCTGATATGGTAGGCTGCACTCCTGTCAGCAAAGGCACATTCTCTGGCTCCTGCAGCGCTGCTGCTGCGTGAACAAGTGTGCACGTACCCTTTACGTTTCACAGTCTGAACACATGCACATGCTTTAAGCCTGTGAAATAACATCCTACCTAGGGCCAGAGGTCACATTCCCTCTCTATTTCCTCGTAAGGTCTGGAAGGGAGAGCAGGAGCATCACTCCTCTTGTCCTGTTCAGGCTGTTGGAGATACAAGAGACTGAGCCACAGGTTCTGGCTTCCCACCCTGTGTCCTTAGTTGATAAGGACATAACCCATCTTTCTTTTTGACCGTTTTCCCACCTGACCTGTAACGGAAGCAGGGCCCCATGGCAGTAAGATAAACAGAGATGTGCAGAGCCCAGGGATGGGAAGTGGCTGGGACCATTCAAATCTAGCTGGATGGAGAGCCCCAGCTCAGCTGCTGCCCAGACTGCAGACCCTCCTGCCCTGGGCAGCCTCACAGCCTGTCTTCCCTGGTGCTGGTCCTGCGGAGATGTGATGGTGGGCCTTTTACCTCTGCCTTAGGGGTTTTAGCCTTGCCAAGGTTTGTGTGGCCAAGGTTTGCTCTGCTTCAGTGAAAAGCAGAAGGATCAGAATTCCTCCCCATCGCCATGCCCAGCTGCTGAAGACATCTCTGCCTGTGCCTCATCCCTCTCCAGGAGCAGCACACATCCAATCCTGACAAAATCACCTCTGTATTGATATGAGAAGGAGAAAAGTGTATGTTAATGTATTCAAAGTATCAATTGCTGGTGACCTTGCAGTTGTGAGAAGCAATGCTATTTTTCATTTGTCAGGCAGTGCAGCTCTACTAAGTGCTGTGGTGAGATACAGCTGAAATCTCTGCTTAAAAGTTCCCCAATTATAGTCCATATGTCCAACCATTTACAACGAAAATGGGAGCTTCATTTCATCCATCATAGTATAAATATCATCCTTCCTGTGCTGTGCTTTAGTATCTGTTTCCTTCTTGCTCTTATGTATTTTTTAATATCAAATTGGCTTTGGGATTTGCAAGCATTTGCAGTCTCATGGAAGATTAGTGATGAGGGAGTGAGGTAATGTCAGCAGAGGAGTGGTGAGAAGTGATTTTGGTTCCTTAATCACCAGAGCACTCCCCAGTGCTGTGCAGTGCTTTGGGCAGCAGATCCCGCAGGGATGGAGGCAGTGGCCAGCCACCTTCCCCCGGGGAAGAGGGGCTCATGCCTGTGGGCAGTCCCCATCCCTCCCTGCCAAGGTGGGGATGTCTGTGTTAAGGGGTAAATTGAGCTTTGCAATTCCCACTGGCATCCACACCTGAGCTACAAAGTTCTTGTGCCTTGTGGATAAATCACATACACAACATCTGATTTGGTTTCCCAGCACTTAACTATGAAAACCCCATATAAAGCCACTGCAGGATTCTGGTGTTGTTACAGGATTTGTCCAGAAAGTGAGTGAGCAAATTCAAGGAAGAAAATTGCATCAGGAAGCACAGGGCAGGATGGAGCTTTCTCCTGAGCGAGCAGTGCCCTTGCACTGCTATCTGCTGGGAACAAACCCTACCAGCACCCAGAGAAAGATGAAAATGCCATGTAAAGGTCCCAAAAAATCAGGTTTTCACAAGTCCCCATCGGTATCCTAATGGAGACTTGTGAAAACCTGAACATTCACAGCCAATGTGAACGTTTTTCCCAGTGACAGTGGAGCTGAGCTAATTCCCAATGATGCAGAAGGTCCCATCTCCTCCCTGAGACCCCTGATTGATGTCAGGATAGAGATGAGCATTAGAGTATCCCAAGGCCTGCCAAGAGTTCTTCTAAAGCAAACATAAATTTAAAAATGTATCAGTGACAATTTATTTCTGTGACATTTTTAACACCTCTGTCAGGAGCACATTGAAATTAAAAATGAACAAGAAACCGAAGAGACGGGGCTGAATTGGAATAGATCAAAGAGAAACACTCAATCCTTAAACCACTGCTCCAGCTCTAACTCCCTGTCTGCAACAGGCACTCTAGTGCTGAGCAAATGCCTTTGAGATCTCTTGATGTTTCCGAGAAGAACAAGTTCCCAGTCTGAGATGTAGAATTTGCTATTTGCAGTTTTGGCCAAAGTTTTTCACAGCTTTTTAGGGTATTTTTGTGATATTCATGGAAGAAAAATCACAATCATTATGCAATAGGATTCTGGGATTTATTTGCCTGTAATGGGGTAACTTTGCTGTAGGAGGCAATAGCACGGTAATGAAGGTGCTGCTCATTGTCTTTGACTACACCTTAAGCACCGTCATTACGTGTTGAATGTGAAGAACTCCATCTTTACTACCGGCCTTTTCATTTTCCCTCTGCCTCACTTTACAAGAGTGTTACTGAGCTAAATTGGCCCTTCCTGAAAGCCAGAGGCAGAAAAGTCAGAAAAAGATTAGAGAGAACAAGAGGAGAGGATGGGAATGGGGAAAATGAGAGATGTTAACACACAAGAACATGTCCTTGATTGAACCGTGTCTTCCCAAGAGCTGCGTAACACATACACAGGACAGAGAGTCTGAACTTTAAAAATCATTTACTGGAGCTTCTCTTAAAGTAGTGGAAGTCTGCGCAGGTCATTTATTGTATAAACCTGGCAAAGGTACCACATGAAACAGCGTTGTGATGATGGCAAAGTAATTTTAAACTCAGAATCCACTTTTTTGCTTCATCAGCTTACTTGATGTTTAGAATTAAAGGTGTATCAGCCTCTTTAGTGAAGCTGGGGTGAAGTTAAACTACAGTCTTCAGTTGAATACTGCAGCTGTGCTGTTGTCCACATGAAATTTTCTATTATGATTCCTAAATATCAATATCTTACATAGTGATACATCGGAGTGATCTAGAACAGCACCTTCTACCCATCCTGTAAACATTACCCAGTGCCATTAATAATTTTCCCTTGATTTCATATCTAATAGCTTCTTGCATTTAAGGAATATTTATGAGTTTACTCAGCATAGTAAATATATGTTTATGTGTGTACACAGAGCCAGAACTCACAGTTGCATGGAAGAAAATAAGTATATTTCAATTGATCTCCACTGTGCAGCTCTGATTCTGGTTCTGATTCTTTCAGTGTGTTCTGTCTGGAAGTAAACCCCATTTGCTCTGTTCCATATCAGTTGGCTTCTGAGCAGGGGCTGAGGCTGGTTGGGTTCCCCTGATCAGCCTCCATGGCTGATGCCACGTGTTGTCTCCCCACGTTTTAAATGTTAAACTGCTGCAGGTTTAGGACCAGGAGTCATCTGTCAGAATTGGTTTCTGTGTTGCCGATGTGTAACGCTGTGGTAACCTGATTGGAGGGGCTCCATCCAGACGTACATGTGCTGCTGGGCCCCGGCTCAGCTGGGATTTCACTCTTCTGCTTCCAACCACATGTGTTAATTAAAGCAACAGCAGTTTCCAGCTAAAACCTTGTGACATTTCATGGTGGCATGTTCTAGGGATCTCAGAGGGCATGGACAAGCGCTTGTGGTGATTCTGTCTCAGGGCTGACCATGGTAATGGGCACTATGGACAGTTGTTCCTGCCTGAACGCTGTGGGAGGAGGGTTTTGTGCTCAGTCGCAAGGTCCCACGCAAACACAACCCCATAAACACCCTACCCCCAAGGCTGAAAAACAACACAATTTCTTCCTGTGTTCTGGCACATAAATATGTATTCACATGTCAAAAATGAAGATGCATTTTGTTGTTTAAATAAAATATGAGGACATTCCAGGTGCCAAATTGCATTTCCGTTCCTAGAGAGACTCCTTCGGATGCTGGAACACTCCATGGAAAACTGGGGCTATCTGAAAGAAGCCAGGAATAAAAGACTACTTTTACATGAGATCCCTCAATTCATGTATATTGAAAGAAAACCACATCCCTTGATTCACAGCTTCAGAACTGGGTTGTTATCAGAAACACAGTTCCCTGCCTCAGAGCACTGGGGTGTTTCCCCTCAACAGCCAGAAAGATCATCAGCAAGAGGAGTCTGTTACAGCCTTTAACACCCCACCACTGTCTGGACTTACACATGTGCTGCAGTGTGAAACAACATTTCTTCTTTTAATTGGCTCGTAACTTAAGGAAAATAAAGCTTCTTACTTAATCCAAGTCAATGTAGGAGATTGCAGCTGGAAAAGGGGGAGGATAAACATCTACACACATTTAGCACAGTGCGTGGTGCACCTCAGACAGAGTCCAACCCGTAAGGATGTGAATGACCCTCTTTAGCAGAGCGGTGACACAGGAGTTTGGGTGAGTTCCAGTATTAAGGATCCACGGCACCTTCCCTGCAGTACAGTGGGAGGTTAATCTTGCTGCCCTGGCCAGCCTCACGCTGGGATGATTAACCTCTGGCTCTGTCTGCATCTCCCTGTATCCTTCACCATCTCCTGAAGAACTTGCAGTGACTGATGCTTTCCGAGCAGAGTGGAGGCGAGTCCCCCCTCGGAGGGGAGGTGACTGAGCCTTTCCCTGCTTTAAGCACTTTGAGATCCTACGATATAAAAATCACTGGAAGCACTCAACATTCTTAGAGCAGCAGAGTCGGTGCTGGCTGGCTGGGAACCCGTCCCAGGAGAAAAGGGCAGGGAGCAGGGAAA
>NW_009929126.1:17448-19625 GCF_000696875.1 Nestor notabilis
CAGCAGGATAATTCAATATTTCATGAAAGCTGTTAAATGTTGTGGGCGAGGATCAGAGATGGCATAAATCAAGATGACTCTGGGCTGCTTTACCTTGCTAAAGAACCTGCTCTGAGGTGGCTGCCTGAAAGTCATTTACATTTGCGTGTGATAGAAAGATGTCTCTGTAGCTTGGACAGTTACTGTATTTCAGAAGACATACTGAGGAAAACAGTGTGAAAATACATCACTAGTAGTAAAACATTTTTGTGTAGAAAATCTGTTTAAAACATAGTAGCATGGCCTGTATGCTGTGTACCTGCTGCTGCGAAGAGACACTGCACGTAATCAGGGGTTCTTGGTAGGTAGGGACTGAAACTCTTTAAGATCTTTAAAATCTCTTAAAATATTCTGATTTACTTGGAGGTTTTGGTTTTTAAAGACCAGGCTCAGCAGCATCTTTCTAATGTCCTGAGTTAATACTGGAATGAGAACTGTTGCCACATGTTGTAGACACCAAATACACTGAAGCAGCACAGCTCCAGAGAGCTCATAATAACATGTGCTGCTGGATTTGGTGCTGGTTTGAACAAGCACATGGGGTACATGCCCACCCAGCACAGATCGGCTCCTGCAACCAAGCGGAGACGTGAGGCTTGGCAGATGTTTACCACCATGATGAATGTTCTGACTTTGTCTCTGAGCCCGCATTTGAGTTTGCAGCAGTGTCTCCCTCATTGAAAGTCAGAGCAGCACGTCTGGGCTCTGTCACTTGGCACAGGAACAGTGCTTAGCGCTGGAGAGAGGTTTTCCAGATTCCCCATCTCTGGCCCTTATCCTCCAAACACCTTCCACCAGGCCATATGTCATGGTTAATCCATCAGCACACATGGAGTATAATTGGAATTATTCTTTATAATCTTTCAACTTGCATTGTAAAACAAAGAGCCAAATGCAGAGGTGAAGTGTAATAGGAGTAAGTGGGTTTAATTGAGGTCAAATTGATGTTACATGTCTCAGAGATAAATGAAGTTGTAAGTTAAAGCAGAATATGCCTTAGGTTAACTCACACACCTCTTGATGGTGGTTTTCATATTACTCCCCTTTTGTTCACCCCTTAATTTTATCAAATTAGTCTGATCTAGATTCAGCAGGTTAAAGTTAAAACTAACATATAGGGAGTGAATATATACCTTGGAAAAGGAGTTTGTGGCCAAATGCTGCTGCTTGTGATGTGAACACATAACCAGAACAGGCATTGCACAAAATCTGAGGTTCTTCTCTCCCTGTGGTCCATTTTTAATGCCTATCGCTGAGCAGCCCATTTTTTGTTCATGTAAAAGATAAGAACTGAGAAAGTTTTGGGGTTTAGGCTGTCATGTTTGGACACTGCAAGGGCAAATAAACATAACATCTTTCTTTAATATCCTCCTGCATCAGCCTGTATCAGTGGGGAAAAGGAAAGAACGAAAAATGGCACAAAAATAGAGTGTGTGCATATGGCACAGCTTGGTGGGTGCATATTGATCCTACAGAAAGCAGGGTCACTGCTCCGTACATCCATAACATCACTGCACCCCAAGAGGGCAGCCACCTTGCGGCCCATCTCCTGTTCATCACTCACCAGGTGTCTTCGAAGCCCATGATTTAATGTAACCCTGGGCAAAGCAGGAGCGTTACCTGTTTGTGTAATGGCTTTGAGCATGAAATATGAGGGACCAAAGGCAAAAGTTGTGATGATGCACTAGCAGGAGGCTCTGGAGAGGCCACTACAAACAGCCATTTAGCACTGAGTGTCCTGTAAGGTGCTCTGTTTGGTGACAAATCTGGTGGTTGCCTGGAGTTTCTATGAGGCAGCAGCTTCTGCCACACTGGTAATTCTGGAAGCAGCCAGAGCCACAGCTTCTAATGAACATCAAGTCCTGCTGGTGGAAGTGACAACTGACAGCAGTCCCAAGGCCACTCTGCCAGACAGAGGGTACTCAGGCAGTGCAGGACCGCTGGGAGTGGGTCATGGGCAGGGATGCGCTCTGCAAACCACAAAGAGAGCTTGTGGGAATACGGGAACTTGAGGTATCCTGAGAAAAAAGTGCTATGAGTGGGAAGTTCCTTCCTCGAGGCAACCTAAATTGGTTCAGAGTAAAGCAGCTTGTACTGATGGATTGGAAATGGCTTTATTGCCATGAGCAGCATTCCTG
>NW_009929126.1:19636-32889 GCF_000696875.1 Nestor notabilis
GCAGTCACCTTCTCCGGAGCCTGGCAATGCTCCTGTCACTGATGGCTCCTGTCCACAAAGAGGCAAGACAGGAGAGGGATGATGTCCGGGATCAAGGCTTCAGCCAGGGCAGGAGAATAAAACCCAGGACCCCAACAGCAGGCAGCCACTGCCAGCACTGGTGTCCACTTTTCTGGCACAGATGTAATTACAGATGTTATATTCACACCTTTGTCAGCTTGTTGATTTTTCTTGTAGTGAAATGCTGGGTAATGACAGAAGGCAAACACCAGAAATGTACCTGCAGGAAGACTGAGATTCCATCAGAGGCCTTGGCCGAAGGCAAGTGAGGTGCCCTGAGTGTAGTACTGTGGCTGTGTTATTGAGAAGTCTTGGCGCTGAAACTAAGCAAGATTGTCTGTCTGCTCTTCACAGTCATATATAAGTTCATGGAATCCCAGAATCCCAGACTGGTTTGTGTTGGAAGAGACCTTAAAGCTCCTCCAGCTCCAACCCCTGCCCCAGGCAGGGACACCTTCCACTAGAGCAGGTTGCTCCAAGCCCCTGTGTCCAACCTGGCCTTGAACACTGCCAGGGATGGGGCAGCCACAGCTTCTCTGGGCACCCTGTGCCAGCGCCTCAGCACCCTCCCAGGGAAGAGCTTCTGCCCAAGAGCTCATCTCAGTCTCCCCTTGGGCAGGTTAAAGCCATTCCCCTTGGCCTGTCCCTACAGGCCTCTACATACAAAAATCAAATGTTCAGCCAGGAAACAGACAAAAAGCTGAAACTTGAATCTGTGACATGGAATAGAAATGGGATTTCTCAGTGTAAAGATAAATAAAAATTGAGGAAATTTCTGTATTTCTGAAACACATCAGTACCCGCTACACACAGTTCCCATTTGCCGGAATCATGTATATTGAATGTACGCGCTTCAACAGCTAACACACAAACAACTTTTTACTGTTTTCATTTGTGACACGTTCACATCGTGGCATTGAGACCCAATTGCAAATTCATGTATCTTTACTACATCTAACTTGAAATCACACCTAAAGGAATGACTGTGAAAGATGAATGGCACAAGCACTTGTGGTAAGAATATGAAAAGTGATATCCCTGCCTGTATCCCATGTGCATATTTCTATGGAGGATGCCATAAATAACCTTTGGAGACGCTGCCTTATTGGCACAGGCTGTGGTTGCTGGGGCACACAAAACGGATTTACCTTAAATTCTGGTTGCTCTCTATCCCCCTGCCCATGCAACAAAAGCTGTTGAGATGGGTCCCTTTGCGGCTGCCCTCTCATCCCAGAGATTAAACCTCTCAGAGAGGGGAGATTGAGATGAGCTCTGAGGCAGAAGCTCTTCCCTGTGAGGGTGCTGAGGTGCTGGCACAGGGTGCCCAGAGAAGCTGTGGCTGCCCCATCCCTGGCAGTGTTCAAGGCCAGGTTGGACACAGGGGCTTGGAGCAACCTGCTCTAGTGGAAGGTGTCCCTGCCTGGGGCAGGGGTTGGAGCTGGAGGAGCTTTAAGCTCCCTTCAACCCAAACCATGCTGGGATTCTGGGATTCCATCACTTAAGGCAATACTTAGTGTCCAAGGAAGTGAATGGCACTTACGTGTATGAAAAATAAGTTTGCTGAATTAGGGTAAAACTAGAATTACATTGGCCAGCCCTGAAGCCACGAGTGAACCAGCTGATAGGGAATGAGTTCATTTCATGTGTACAGGAAATAAAACCTGACCTTGAAATCACTGATTTCTGGAGGAAAAACGAAGAGTAAAGCTCCTGATGCTCGAAAGGTTTGACATCTGTTTATAGCAACGTGTGTCATTTTTGTAAAATGCACAGTTATTTAAAAGTGAGTGGAAACGTGTCGGCTGTTCTGAGGGAAACCAGTTTCTTGGAGGTGAGGTCCATCATGTAACATCTCTGACTGAAAGATGGGAACTGACCCCTGTAGTTAGCGGAAGCTGGGTGTGTAATCACCAACTCTCCACAACTGGAGCACTTCTTGTTTCTCTAAAGCTGTTTTTTTTCCCCTCTCGCCCACTTTCCAGTGTAGCAGCAGTTGCATGTCAAGAAGCTGGCTACCAGCCCCTCACTTTTAACATGGCCAAAGGAGGTAAAATCCCCCCTAGGGAGCCACCCCGAGGAGCAGCAGGCGTGGGGCTGCTCTCACAGTGTAAAACGATGCCACGTTTTGGTAGCTCTGAATCTGAAACTGTTTAAAATGAAAACACTTTCCTTCAAATCACACTGTGCTTTCATGTGTGAAGATGGTGCTGGGAGGCGGGCTGGCGCTAAATATAGCGCTGCAGCTTCTCCTGAGGCTTTTGATGAGGAGCAGAGGACAGAGGTCCGTCTAAATAACTGCCGAGAGGAAGCCTGCCTGGGTAGGGTATAATAGTGCTCTGTAATAGGAGATTGATAGATCACTGAGCATTGCGCTGCCATGGCAGGAAGAAATGAATAGTGTGTTATTTGGGAACTCCTCCTGCCTCCTCCAGCACATCAGGAAGCCGAGAGGCAGCGAAAGCTTCGGCTGAGCCTGGGAATGTGGCCGTTCTAAACCAACAGCTCCATCACAAGCCGTTTATGGGGGTCACACGAGTCTTTGCCCCCTTGGGCCTCTCTCCGAGGTGTTATCCCTGTCCCTGGGATGTGTGGGATTTACCATTTAGCTCAAAATCATATTTTCTCTCATGTAGGCAATTGACATTAGCTGGCCACTGTGTTTGCCCAGGAATAATAAGTACTGCCCAGCTACACATCACAAAACTTTCTCCTTTCCACACAAGCACCTCCCTCCTTCCCCTTTTCATTTGTTTGTTTTCTAAATATAGGTTCCCCATCTGATCATTTTTATATGACAATCTGCCTCTTTCCACTTTATCCTTCACTGCACAGTCATAGCTGACACCAGCAGAGATGCACTGACAGGGGAAGAAGAGGTTTGAAAGGCCAGCCTGGACCCCACAAGACGGGACACACCAGACGGGCTCAGCACCAACCCGGGTGTCCTCATCCCACCAGCTGGGCAAGAGGACGTTCTGTGAGGAGCCCTGGGGACCTCGCCCCACGTCCAGCTCCCTCTGCAGCAGCGGCCACGAGGTTCCAGTCACTTCTGAATGCACAGGGTTTGTTTTATCTCAAGGTTGTGTCACGACCAAGCCCCTACTGGATAGGTCAAACCCCACTTCTGGTTGCAGCCAGCTTCTGCCAGTGACGGAGAGGTGGTGGGTGGACGTGGCCAGAGCCAACCACATCACTGACACTTTAAGGGATTACAAACTTTGTCAGTCTTTTCTTCAATTACTTCCAGGGTTTCCAGTAGAAGCCCTTACACATTCTTCTTCCTAAAAATCAGCTATTTCAACTTACTTCTCATTGTCTCTTTGCCCGTGAAGAATTCCCTTGAGCCCCTCTTCTGCAAGTGCATGGCAGGAGCCACGGTTCCCCCTGCCTCTGGTTCAGCCTCACTTACCATCCTGCCCCGCACACTTGTACCTGTACAATGGAATTCAGGAGGGTTTGGCAGAGAAAGAGCTATAAGTGACAGTGAAACTCGCTCCAGCTTTTCTGGATTTTTGCATTAGGAGATGACAAAGTTAGACCAAAACCTCAAAACTGAACCTTGTCACCAATGACATGTGTGTGTTCTCTGGCTTTAAATAACTTCAGCTGATGGTTTCATTGTTTTAATTAAGAAATGCCTTTCAATGCATCTGCTGGTTTCAGAAGGAAATGCTTAAGGAATGCTTAAAATTGCAGCAAAATATACAAAAGGGTATCAAAAGTGTTAAATGAACCGTTTCGTTTGACCTGAAATGACTTCAGGTTTTCCTGGAACTACCAGAACATTGAAAAGTCACTTATTTGCATGACTTTAATTAAGCAACTGCCTCCAGTTATGATTTATGCTGTCACTCAGAAAATGAGGCCTTCACACTGTGCTTCAGTTTTGCCACAGTCCCTCAGGACAGCATTTACGCAGAGAAGCTGCGGTTTGGGGTATTCCAGCTTTTAGATGCTGAGCTTGAAGTGACTTCAGCCTTCCAGAAATGCCTCTGCAAATCAGCAGGAGAACAGAGCTGGACACACAAGCACCAAGGTAGAATTACTGTTAAGCTTTGAGAAATCCCAGGCTGGGTTTTTTTATTGCAGTATAATACTGTAGGTGTTTTGGGGTGAAAAGTGGCAGGTATTTAATGCCTTTTACAGCGATGCTCTTCCCAGTTTCATGACCACCTTTGGAAGCACCATATTAAGTGACAGCACTTTTATTTTATTGCAGTCTCATGTGCTGTAGTTGTAATGAAGGCTTCCTACATAGTCAGAAGACTTCCCATATATCCCCGTCTATGAGACATATCAGATCAGATGGGGACAGAAGAGTTACTTCTGCCATGAACTTCACTGTTTGTGCATTTCTCTTGAAGACTGTAGGGCTGCTCAGGTACTGAGCATTGACATCAGTAGCGGTGTGCAAAGCTAGATGTGTATTTTATATATGTGTGTGTGTATATATCTTAAAGAAAGCATGCAGAAATGGAGAAGAAGAAGGCAGGGGTACATCTAATGGATTGCCATAATAATAGATTCAGATTCATACCCATCATCTGAAAACATCCAGCCAGAAGAAGAAATAACTTCACATCAATCAAGTTCTAAATGAATATGTTATTAAAGATATTGTACAATATCAAAATAACTGTGTAAAAGCTGCCTGCATTCGATACCTTTCATGTAGTGTAATGTTGTGCAATAAGGGTCACTGTCTAAAACAAAACAGAAGAAAACAGAGAAATCAGCCTCGCTGTCGTGCCTCACACATTCCTCTCTGCTGTTTGCTTATTATATTCCAGGCTGGGTTTTTCTTTCAAGGAAAAGAAAACAACAACTTTTGCCTGCAGTTCTCAGCAACCAGAGAGCCTGTGCGCTGTTCAGCACCCGTTTCTCGCATCTCTAAAGCATGTTGAATGCTGCAGCCATTGCTACAGCCAACCTGGGACATGTGAGGTTCTCACGGACGTGTTCCTGTGCCCAGCAGTGATCCCAGAGCTGTGCCGGGGGCAGCTACCCCTTCCAAAACTCCAGCACCAGTACCTGAACCAATACCAGCACTCCCACCATCATTCTGGTGTCCCCATCAATGGTGCTGTGGGCTGGCATAAGAAGAAGGGAATTCTTAGCTTCTGACCAAAGCATAAATCAAAAATGCCCATGAGACGACTGAGATGCTGAATGTTGAAGACTCCAGACTGCAGGAGTCTGGACAAAAATGGTGCTTGCTGGTGTCAAGATGGGTGATAGATCACTGAGATGGAAGAAAACATGGAGAAATCATGCTGGAGGCAGGATAAGATCCTAGAGCACAGTGCTCACATCCTCTGGTCTACCTTCCAGGGTCCCACTTCTACTTCCCCAACACCATCTCATGCTCCAGTTTGTGTGACTGTGACACAGAACAATCTGCAGAGCAAAAACTGGAAGAATGAGACAGTGGCTCCTCTGCTGTTAAAATCCACAGGTAGCATACATCACCAACCCCATCAGACTGGCAGTAATGCAGTTTAAACAACGAGAAGTGGAGGACACACACTTTGAGAAAAGAGAAAGAAATAGTATGATAATATGATATGACAATTATAGTGTCGTATTGAGCACAATAATGTCACTTTGAGTACAATAATGTCACATTGAGTACAATAATGATATCTGAGCTGGAAAGAGCACAATCCTCTCTAAATCATTTCCCCAGCTATATGAAGTTTGAAAACATTTTCCAAGCACTGTGCCATGGAGATCAGCAGGCCAGAGAGGACCATCTGCAGCAGCTGATGTGCCCTGTTGTACCAACCAAGGCACAGCATGTGGAATTAGAGCCCCTCATTTGGAAAGCACACAGTTACACACGGAGAGCAGCCAGGGAGCTCCTTGTTAATGCACTGCCTGTTTATTATGTGCACTTCATAGTATTCTGCTTTCTTAATTAAACATGAGGTGGTACCAGTCCAGACGCCGTATGGACATCCATTACAGCAGCACTATTACCTTTATCAACCAAGCTCATCATCTCACTAAAAGGAGATATCAATCTGTTTTGACAGTATCCATTACCAGCCCCCTCCCCTTGATTGAAATTATTTATATTACCCTTCCTCCATTTATTAATTGAGCCCCTTATCAGCTTTATTCTTCCATTGTTCTTCCCAGCCCCACTGGCAGCCCAGCAGCCCGTTGCACACCAGCACCACCTAAGCCGTGCTCATCCCAAGGGAGCACCGGAGACCCTCATGGCCAGATCTCTTATAATATTCTGATTTATTTGGAGGTTTTGGCTTCTAAAGACCAGACTCAGCATCGTCTTTCTAATGTGTGTCCTGAGTCAATACTGGAATGAAAAGTGCTTTATCTTCCTATGGTACGGCTTACTCCCAGGTGTAGCCCTGCCACAGTTATTGGGTTCTCCTGCCTTTTATACTTGAGGAGGTTTCCATTTCCATCTCCAAATACACTAATCCCATAACTGGAATTATTTTTATTCATTGGAAAGCCATTTTTACTGGCCTGACTCCTGCTGGGGACTGATTTCTCCTCTGTCCTTCGCTTCCCTTCTTAATATTACTCTGATTTCTACCCCTTGTGCATATTCATTACTGTTCACTTTCCCTTGATTCCATTTGCTTTTCACACAACTGTCTGCAGCTTCCCTGTCAGTCAGCTAAAGTTTCTTTGGCTGATGTAATTCTAGACACTGTAATCTTCCTTCTGGATCACTCTAAACAGTGTGTGTAACCTTTTGGAGGAGTTCAAGCTGGTTTTAGCAAAGGGATCATAACTGCTTTCAGATTTTTAATGACATGTTTACCTGATGAAGCCCAAAGTTCATTTTAATAACATTTGTTATTGCAGGCAGGCTCTGATCACTTGAGTCTAAGCTCACAACAGTTTCTGATGGGGTTATAAACATCTCTTTAACTGATAAACGAGGCCTGATCCAAACATTCCCTGTATTACCTGGAAAACTGCCACTTGTGCTCAGGGTTATTAGAACTGGCCAGAGCTGCGCCAGCACCAAGAGGTTTCCAGATGATGTCTCTCAGACCGAAGTTTCTCATGATACCACTGTGTCCTTGGCAGAAGACATTTGTGATTTGGTATCTGTGGTCTCCTGGGCCATAATTTCTTTCAGAGCCATTAGTGACTTCAGAAAATAACAACGCCAGACTCTTCTGCTTTTGCTTCCATCCAGACAACTCAGATACTCCCAATTCAGCCACCTTCTTCAGTATTTCCTCCATGTCCGAACCACCTTTTATCAGCGAACAGATTAAACCCACCACAGATCGTGGAGCATTTGTTCTTTATGACCCACCTCATTTTAGGGGGATATTTTGGCACTACCCTGTTGAAGTCTGCACACCTCTGAAACCCGTCCTCTCCCTGAGCACTGTAAAACCCCCACTGGGGAGCCTGGGAACCTCCTGGGTCCTCCACAGCTGCCTGTCTCTGACCTGGTGCCCCTGCGGGGTGGGAGCAGTTTGCATCCTCCTGCACAGATGGGCTTGAAATAGCACAAAAGGAGGAGCTGGAAGTAAAATAAACGCTATATTTTTGTTATTTAAAAACCAGGGGTTTGCATTAATTTCTCAGATTTCAGAGTGGGTCACATTTTATTGCATTTTTAGTTTCCTCCTAACGTAAGGTTCAATATGACAAATTCTGAGTAGCGATAACAATAGGTTAAGTAGGAAATAAATAAACACAATAAAACACGTTGCCATCCTGCTTATCCTTTAGTTACCATCTGAAGTAATAAAGCACTTGACAGAAAACTTTGAGGCAACTTTCTGCCTCCCCCTAGAAGGATCGGGACAGTTTCATCTTGGATATGTGACCCTTCTCCTTGGTTTTAAAGAGTGACGTTTCATTAAAGCTGTCTTTGCTGGAGTAAATGTGGTTGGAGATAAAGACTACAGCAAACTCTGAGGTACTGAATTGGTAAGAGCAATACAAATTCCTCGGTGTCAGTATGTATCATGGTCAAAATGGGATATGGGATATAACTTTGTATCATTTAGGGGCATGCAAAGGGGTTTTCTGGCTGGATTAACACACAACATAGTATGAGAAGTACTTCAGTTGAACTCATTTTCTCATCAAGAAAACCCTACCTGTACTTGAAACACTGTGCATAAAATTATTCAAGCATCACACTGAAGAAGGAGAATTCAGTGAGTATGAAATCGGCCCAAAGTTTCCTCCATGAATTGATGTCTCTTCTTCTTCCTAGCATGCAGTGGTTTAACAGTGACATTTAATAATGCATGTGAATAATTGCTGGAGTTTACTGCTCATTACTTCTTTAAAAACCAGGAAAAACAGTAATAGCTCTTTGATTCTTTTTAATAAGAAAATAATTTTCACTATAAAGGTTGAAACAAAATATGTGATCTTTACTTATAATTTGATAATGTCGTGCTGTTTCTCTGCTGTAGTTACATTCCCAACATTACCATTTCAATTGCATTTGTGCAGACTCTAAAAAGAGGTCCTAAAAGGTGAGTTACAGTGTTTTAAAACAATTCCTTCCTGTCCATAGTGCAGTAGCTGCAGAGCTGCTAAGGCGGTGTCCACCCCACACTTCAGCCACACAAGGTGGGAATGGTTTGGGAGGGTCCCTGCCAGAGCCAAGACCCCATTTTCAGCCTTTTAGGTGTTTGCTGGGGCTTAGTCCCTGATGCTGGTGAGATGGGGCTGAGGCAGAGCCTGGGAAGATCATCCAAGCACAGATCCACCACCTATGTGTGAACCAGCCTGTTCTTCAAATCCTGCCTTGCGTAATGAGACACTATGAGGAACTGTGTAGACTCCTTTACCAGCAGGTTCTTATGAGGACTTTCACTCTCAGCATGACAAATAATCATTATTAATTATTTCTATTCTGAGGGTTACTTGTGCTACAAAGCAACAAGCAGCAGCATTGCATTGGCTTCGGATGGATTTACCCTGCACAGACTTCTGCTCTACCTTCTTTGCAATGCACAGCCATAAAACAGCTCAGCTCAAGGTCATGAATGATGAGCTCTATAGGAATACAAAGATTTTTCACCAAATTAAGGGCAAGGGTCAAATATGCATCTTATTATTAAAAGCAGTCCATAGTCTACATCCTGTATTGGCAACCAGGGGGATAACACAAGACTTCTCCAGGGAAAGTCCTCCCTGGACGCCTTCCTCTTACTGACAGTGTTACCACTAACTGAACATGTTTTTAGAAAGCCAGATTCACACACATGCGATCTCCTGCCTTGTCACATGATGGAAAGTGGCATTTTGCTCTGCAGTAAAATACACTTTACTAATTTGTCCCCTCTGGAGAGAAGATTATTGTGCTCATCTATCATTAATTAAAATAGCAAATAGCCCTCTCTGCAGCATGCAGAGCTGGATCCTCATCTTTTCAAATGGGCTTGTAACAATTTAACTCCAATGTTATCTGGAGAAACAGAAAAGGCTACAGGATCTTATTCCAAAATCGCCATTCTTTTTAAATACACACTTTAAAAGAGCGTTCCCTGCACAGGTAATGTATAGATAGATGCACAAGTACTGTTAGTTTGATATAGACAACATAGGATGGATCTACAGGATCAAAATAGGGTGTCAAAAATATGCCTCCAGAGGGTGCCTCGTGCTCCCTGTAATATATATCAAACCATTAAATCTGCATTAATTGAAGCATGATGAAAGGAGACACCCTGGGAACGTGTTCCCACACTCACCATCTGCAGACCCCTGGTCACCCTCTCAGCACTTACTGGAGGCTGCTTAGAAATGTGATGAGCACAAAGAGAAGCAAATAACACAGTGTTGAAAGATGAGATTTGAATGAGCAGTTCTAGCATTGATTTCTCTTGGTCATTGTTTGATTCTGCCTGCAAGGAGCATCCCTCCCAAAAGTAAGAAGGCTGCAACAGCATAGAGCCTGCCTTGCACCTCATACCAGGGCTTTAGTGGGACATTAAATAGGCTCCTCTATAATGCAAAAGGGTTAAGATACTGATAAGAAGTTAAACCAACGTATTTTCACAGCTATTTCTCATTAGGAAAGTTACTTTACCCTAGAGGGGAACCCTTCTCCCTGGATCCCCAGCACAAACAGGGAGCCAGAGCTCTTCTCCAGCAAGGGAGATGCTCATCCTCTGCCCCAGGTCACAGCTCTCATCTTCACCTTTCTCCCCAGGGATGGAACCACCGCAAGGCCCACCTCCTGCAATGCTTTTTTATGCGTTTCTTTCTTTATTCATCTTCTTCCCACTGAAGTCCTTTCAAACAGGGAGATGTTGTCTGGTGGGTTTGCAAACAGAAGAGTCCTAATGGGCAGATTGATGGAAAACACTGTGCTTAGTTCTGGAGAGCAGATCCCTGCTTTCATTCCTTGAAAAGCAATCACAGAGGAGACAGCGCTCTGGCTGTGTGTAAGAGCAGGTTTGTCTTTCATACATCTATTCACTTGTGTGTAGGAAAGAGTCTCTCAACATGAATATAATTCACTTGTAACTTCTTTTTAGGCTTAAAGTTGTTCAGTAATGAAAGGAGAGAACAATCTAATCAGACCAGTACTGGCGATGCCGCTACGAGAGAACAACCTCACAATTCACAGGCTCAATCATTTTCCAATCACAATTAACGTCACGTTAGCTAAAGAATCACAAGGGGAAAATAAAGGGATGGGTGCTCTAAGCAATAGAAATATGGCGAAGGCTCAAATACTTCACATTTCCAGACCCTCCTGCACTCAGATTATACATAATCAAAGTCTTTCTCTTGGAAAATTGAAGAAATCAGATAGATACCCTTAATGCCTGCAGGCTTCTCCTAACTAGAAATGGAGAAAGCAGCTTGCTATAAGAAAGCAGAAACTACCAATGTTTCAATCTGGGGAAATATCTTGGTGACAGCACCAAACTTCCAAATAAACCAAGCAAGACCAGACCAACCCTTTCCACAGCAGCACCGGCTGAGGAAGGCGACTTTCATGGGGTCATAGCTGTCACATCCTTGCGGAAAGGTCCCAGCAGGGTCAGAGATCTTCCCTCACCCTGCCTGGTGGCAGCAGGCGGGGAGGGACAGGCAGGACCTTTGGAAAATGGGAAGCAGGCAGCATGCCGTGCTCCTGCTGTCCTCAACTTCTGCCTAATGTCTCATCTCAGTCTCCCCTCTGGCAGGTTCAAGCCATTCCCCTTGGCCTGTCCTCCATCCCTTGTCCAAAGCCCCTCTCCAGGTCTCCTGGAGCCCCTTTAGGCACTGGAGCTGCTCTAAGGTGTCCCCTTCAGGAGCCTTCTCTTCTCCAGCTGCCCCAGCCCAGCTCTCTCAGCCTGGCTCCAGAGCAGAGCTGCTCCAGCCCTCGCAGCAGCTCCGGGGCCTCCTCTGGACTTGCTCCAACAGCTCCACATTGGACCACATCTGAATGAGACATCATAAAAAACTACTTTATTAAGCTTTGGAAACTAGAGGATTCCTGGTGAGGTTGACGAGCTTGATGCACTTTTATCCTTCTGACAATTCAAACCTTCCCGTACGCTGGCTGTATTTGACAAGAGAGGGAATCCGGATATCGGGTGCAATCATGCTGACCCATCTTCTCAGAGATTAGGTGAAGCCAGTGAATTACAGTTTGCAGACAGCAGTGTCAGCTGGTGACCCCCTGTACTTGCTGCTCTGCAAAGCAAAAACACTGGGAGCACCTCTTCCCAGGAAGTTTAAAGATCGAACAAGAAACATGCCTCCAAAAGTGTGTGTGACATTAAAGGGAAGAAAGGCAAAGAGTTAGTTAATGGGAAGTAGACATGAAGTGATGTGGTCGTGTTTGTCAGCTGCTGTTATAACCCTACCACTCATGGTTTTCCCACATAAAATCATTTCAAATTGAAATGAAACCTTCCAAGGCCTCCAGTTATCCCAGCTGACAGCCTGCAGCCACCGCTGGTTGGCTCGAAGCGTCATTCCATCAGCAGCTGTCACTTTCTGTAGGTAGAAGGATTTAAAGGATAAGAGAAGAATTATCTCTTGACATAAGCCTCAGGTGTGTGAAGGAAACAAGCAGTTTATAGATCCATCAGGGCGTGGAGGAGCAGTGGTACCCTAACCTGAGCCTTTGAGATCATGAGCCCTGCACGCCTGCCTTGTGCTCTGTCCGAGCTGTGAGGGCACCACCTTAGATGTCTCAAAAGGATCTTCTGATTAATGTAAAAAGACAGAATGATATCAGAAAAAATGAAGCCCAGCCTACCAATGGGTGCAAATTACACCAGATACCTGCTGACCTAAGAAATGCTTGGTCTGACCACATTATTTTAACTACTGGTTATACTGAAAACCAGGTAATTGCTTGTCAGTCTCATTATTTGTCAAGGAAAAGCATATACAGAGTGGAGGTGTTTGTCACATAAGTCTGGAGTATGTCTGTTGGTAAAGATGAGTGTTGACCACTCAGGGCTCACCCTCTCAGGGAATAATTGCCCTGAGCCTCTTGCCACCAGGCCCCATAATCTGCCATTGGGGTGCTCTTTGCCCCCAGAGAGAGCAAGGACTGTGGGAGGAAGAGGAGCACAGCACATCCCCTTATGCCCACTCAGCTGCTGCAGAGACCTTCATCAGTGACTGGGATCCATGGAGCAAAGGAAACCCCAAATCCCACATTCATGTGAACAACATCTTGCCAAAACTTGGGAAACTGCTCAATGGAACAAACCATTTTGTCCTCAAACCCACCGATGATTCAGCCTAAATTAAAAACTATACATTTACTCTATGACAATTTAAACTATAGGATGCTGAAAGGGTCATGATACTGTGCTATAAATAAGGCACTGCAGACATTTCATAAGGTCAGAGTTCTTTCTGCTTATGCAAGGCAGCAGTGTCCTGGACAGAAGTCTCCGAGGGGGAAAATGCAGACAGAGCACTGAAAGCCAGTAAATAATAATGCTAATGACAAAGACAAGAGGCACTACACAAGGCATTTAAGAAACTCTTTTTCTTGGCAGCTGCCCAGTAAAAACAAAAGACAAGGTAAGGATCAGCAAGAGCAAGCTGGCACGGCTGGGGCTGAGAAGCAGACACCACGGTGCTGCCTTTGGCCCGAGTCCCACCTGAAGCCAGAGCATCCCCCTGAAGCCAGAACATCCCACCTGAAGCCAGAGCATCCCCCTGAAGCCAGAACATCCCACCTTAAGCCAGAGCAGCTCCCCAGGTGACAC
>NW_009929126.1:33328-40162 GCF_000696875.1 Nestor notabilis
TGGAGACAACAGGAGCTGCAGCAAGAAAAGCACCTTGTTAGAGGAAGAGAAATTCATTGAGGAAGAAAAATTATCTTCTGAAGTATTTTCAGGGCACTTTATTTCTTTTTGTGTTTTATTATAATTATTTCCAAAACAGCTGGGCATGGGAAGCAGCAAACTGCATCTGCAGGGAGGTCTGGTCCTGCAACATCGCCAGCCCTGCTCGCTGCAGGAGGCACAGACCTCTCCGAACACAGCAGCGTTGTGAGAAAGGTCACACTCCACTTCTGGCGGCCAAGGCCCTGCCCTTTTCCACCCTGCAAGCCCACATGTGTTCGTGTCACTCCCCTTCCTTACGCTGCACAAAGCAGGCTCCCAGGTTGCAGAGCGCTAACGCTCAGCGCTGCTGGGTGTGATCTGTATTCTGTAAACAGAGGGCACATTTCCCCGAATCAATGAGGTTCTGAGCACTCAAAGTTCAAGCCATTAATTAAGTTAGGAAGGTACATAATGGCACCAGCGTCTTACGGAAAGCTGGGATCAGTTCCCAGTGTCAGCCCTACGCCAAGGAGCTGGGGCCGGCACTGGCACAGCTCTCCACAGGCCATGGGGAGCCACAGCCTCCATGGTGCCATCACCCTCCATCATCCTGCACTGCACATGTCCAACCCCTGCCCCATGTTGTGCATCTTCCTTCAGCACCCGTTGTACAGATGTGCTACTGGTTGGGCTGGGCACACCTGGATGTGTATTAAAATATGGAAAAACAGGGTTTAAAGTTGCCAGTTCTAGTCCTTGGGAGACTATTGCCTTGCCTTGATTATAGCACAGCAACACACAGCAATGCAGAGGAGTGTTTTCACGTGCAGGCAGCGTTCCTAAAATGTATTTAACAGGAACACAGCTTACATTTGAAAAGACAGCATTCCCCCTACGGGGAAAGAGGGGCTGAAAGAAGAAAAAAGGAAAAATTATCAACATTTCCAGTAGAAAAAAGAAAATCCTGGAGAAATTGTTTACCGTCATTTCAAACAAGAACTGGTTTAAAAGCATTGCACATGAACAAACATTGTCTGCTGGTTCATTTAGAAGACTCAGTCCCTTAGTAAACAAACTCTCGATAGAGATTTTACAACCCATCGTTATAATAAGCCTCATATACCAGTAAACCCCACAGGCCAATACCCTTGCTTACACCAATAACCTCTATGTAAGGATATTAGGCATAATAGTTTTAAGTAATTCTTTATTATTTGGGCAGCTGCAAGGTTCTGAAGATGAAATTAAAGTGACAGTGTGTTACCAGGCTGCTGGAATGATTTCCCTGATGGTACCTGGCCACCCCAGGATGACCTGTGCTCTGGGATGTCATTGCTGTGCTGCCAGATGGGCTCTCCTGAGGTGGACACAGGACTTTGTGCGCAGTATGAGGCTTGGTGAGAGCCTCCTCGCCTGAGCAGAGCAGGGGAAGCTGCTGAGCGGGGCCAGCCCCAGCTCTGCCCGGGGTTTGCCTGCACAAGGGACAGGATTTACAGTGGTTCAGCAAAGCCTCAGAGCAACACTTGACTGATTTCAGGCACTGCCAATGCTCGAAGAATATCCCTTCCTGCTATGTTCTTGGAAACACTCGTTGTTTAGATCATGCTGGTGGCTGTGGTGCGGGGAGCTTTGTGCTGGGAGCCTGAACTCCCTTTCCCTGGCACACCAGGGAGCCGGGAGTGTGCGAGCAACAGGGAGGAGGGGTTGTCTTATGGATCAATGCACACAGACTGAGAAAAGGACTTCATCCATCCTGCACTGCCTCATCATCTTTTTCAGTTCCAGCAGTGAGTAGTGGAAGGTGTCCCTGCTCATGGCAGGGGGTCGGAACTGGATGAGCTTTAAGGTCTCTACAACCCAAACCAGTCTGGGATTCCATGACTCAAAATGGGAAAAGCCTTTCCAACAAGCATTTATTTAAATCCAAAGAACATGGTTTCCCTGCTCCCGCCTGCATCCTCATGGGTATTTATCATCAGCATAATGATTTTAGTAATATTGTAACTTAAAGTAAATTATTTGAGCATAACTGGCTTGGAATCACCATGTTTGAATCTATTTAAGGCTGATGTTTTGAGTCATCACTGATTTTAAAGCAAAGTTTGGTTGGGACTTCAATGATAATTCCTCTCTTAACTGCAGGATCTGTGTTTGCTCTTTCAAGGATTGAATTTTCTATCTTCAAATATGAATTAAACAAAATAAAAAATTCTAATATTTTAAAGCCATTTTGCATTAATAAGAATATTTTGCTGTAATGAAATTGAAATCCTGTCATGATGTTCATCTTCAAAAGTCTTAATTTCTTTAAGTGTGCGCACTAATGACTTCACTTGGACAAGCTCTGCGGAAACTGAACATCAAAAACGTTCCCTTACAACTGTTGCTATGAAATGTGACAACTCCACTGAAACACTTGATTTCCGTGTTTGAAAAACAAAATTTCATTGAACTTTATTTGATGTTTTCAAACGAACCCGATTTCAACGACAACAGAATTTTTCTCTGAAAAGATCATTTGACTTTCAAATGTAACTTACACACAGAAAATAATCAACTGAAAGCTTTGAAATATCCAGATTTGGAATTAGCTGAGGCATAAACAGCACCTCGCATCCGCCAGCGCTTCAGAGGACTCGAGGGCTGCAAAGGGAAATATAAGTGGCATGTGTCTAAGGAACAGGGCTTTTCCGAATGGTCCAAAGGAATGAGAATCACAGGGCTGATTAAACTCTTGTCCTTGCCATTAGTGCAGGAGCTTAATTCTCTTTGGAAGGGCTACACCCACCCCACCTGGGTTTTCCTTCTTCCCAGCTCCAGTGGAAGGGATTTCTGAAGGAGCCACCCTGCAGTAATATGGGGATCTGTGAAAGGGAAGAGAATTCCCCATAAAATCACGTGCACACTTAAAGTTGGTCTTCTGAAGTGTTGAATAGTTTTTCTATCCAAAATCTCTTAATTAGCCCTGTTCTACAGTAGCAGCACTCTCTGGAAAGAGTTCACTCATCCCTAAAATTGTTTGCTGAAATAAATGAGAATAAGAAATGACATTATTTGTTGGGATTCTATCTAAAATAGTGCCTTGGCGTGCGGAGAGCTGAGATAGCGTTTCCCCACGTCAGCAGCTCCTGGCACACAGCAGCCGTGTGTGAACAACTAAACCTCCCAGACAGCACATGTGTGTGTGTTTGTGTGTGTGTGTGTGTTAAACACTTGTACTTGTGGCTCTTTAAAAAATCAAGGGAAGGGGTTGTTTGCCGAGGACATGCCAGGTACTACCCTTTCCACGTGGGATGCCGCAGCTTCATTCACTTTTGCGTTCCCAAATGTTCTCTCACAGGTGGCATGTGTAAAAATAATTCCTGTGTTTTTCAAACGCCACCTCAGTGCGTTTCCAAGTGTTTAAAGTTCAGATGACAGGTATAATGAAAGGCTTTGTGAGAAAGCCATCAGGCAGTCCTGAGCAGCTCAGCAGAATTGGTGGCTGCAGCACTCAAAGCACGCTGCAGAACTGCTGAACAAAAAGTAATAGAGAAATAAGTGCGGTGCAGCGCCAGGGAGGGGGAGAATTCGTTGCTGGTTCTGTGTGGGCAGAATGAGAGTATTAACTGAAGTACCCAGCTCGCCTCGGCACAAACCCACGAGTCACAGTTCACTTGATGAGAGAGGAGAAAAGGTGCTATTTGAGCACCCACATGGCCACTCTCTCTGTCTGTGGGCGAGCACCCACCGGGTGCACACGCAGAGCACAGCCTAGCACCCATGGCAGCTCCATACAGACACCATTGCAGGTGTTTCAATCCAGGCAGGCAAACAGTGAGCCAGGTTTGGTCCATAGACCTGCAGGTGAGGGGATCCTCAGCCAGAGGAGGTACCCACAATGGTGACTGTTCCAGCGGTCTGGTCACTGCCACGCGGCTGGGGACAGGGTGTCCCCCCGCATTGGGATGGGAAGATCACCCCCCAAGCCAAAACTCCACCATGTCTGGGAGGTGGTACATGCTGCAGGAGTGTCCCCTTGGGGAGCAAGTCCCAGGGTCATCACCCAGGCCTCATGTAAGTTTAATCCACACAAGGGCTGTCTCGGGGCCATCCCCTCCGTGCTGCTGGCAGAGGTTTGTTTTCTGCAGCCACATCGCCTGCTTGCAAAGCTACAGAACCTTGACAAAAAGGAAAGGAGAAATTTATCTGTGATATTTTGCTTTTGGACAGCTCTGCCCAGGCCCAGGGGCACCAGTTTTAATTGATTATACTGCAATTTGCCTCAACTTCTCCAGCAAATATGATGCAGGGTCACACCTCAAACAAAGAACCTGCTCCAGAGACCTCATCATTCCAATTTGTCACCCGTTCTGTTTCTGTGCGTGTGTCTTTGGTATTTCACTCTTATCTCATCTCCCAGCCCGCTGCAATAAACCAGCATTTCTTAACAAGAGCCAGTCTCAGCTTCAGACCTAATAAAAAGAAGAAGTCTGTATCACACAAGAGGGCTGCTGGCCCTTCCTTTTTCATGATTAAAGTTTTTTATTGTTTCACTGATAAAGCGGACAGAAAGGAAGAGATTTTGGCCATGCTTTAGTCCCAGTCTGCCACTAATGAGAGGCTTGTGCCAGCACACACAAGCAGCACATCAAAACATACACAAGGAAAATAATTGTTTTCCCCTCATTTAAAAGTCACCCTGGAATGGTGGGTCCCAGCAATGCAGATCATTAACTCACCACCAGTACACAGCCCAGCCTCAAAGGCTGCTTTGGCCACTCCTGCAGCTGGGAAGGAGCGTCTGGCTCCACTTCCCTACGGAATGACAGTGTTTGTAGGGAATCGAGATCAGTGCACATTGCCCATTGCAGTGTGCTGTAACTCACAGGCATGACACAAGAGTCGATACCAAGCTCCGTGCTGATAACTAGCCAACAGTCACTGTGACTGTGGCATTATTCCTTTACTCTTTACCTCTGGGTTAAGCAAACTAAGGGTTACGGATGACCCTACCTTGTTCTGATCACAACAGCAACATTGCCTCTTGCTTTAAAGCCAGCCCCTTGCTGCATTCCCATAGGGATTGAAGACCCTCTGCGACACAGCAGATAGCCAAGACGTCTGGATGTACCTGCTCCTTCACTGATAACTCATCCAGAGATAAACTGATGGGAAGGGGATCATAAAAATAAGGATAAAATGAAAGAAAAAAGGAAGGGGCCAGAAATACTCACAAGTTCTTTAATCAAACATGTGGAGAGAAAAAACCACCAAACACTAAAAAAGCCAACAATATTAACAGTGTTTGCATAGGGACCACTCAGTGCTGCTATTATAGAAATACAGCTGACATTTATTTCTGTGATGATGGTCAGGATTGAATTTCAATATCAGGAGAAGCTGCTGCAGACTTTGATTCTCCCTTGATGCATTTATTGGCCTATTTTATCTAAAGCTCTCAAGTTTCCATCTTATTCCTTTATCTTGCCTTGGCAATAGCACTGAATATTGATAAGCACCTAAATTGAGACAGTTTCCCAGGTAACTTCTCCTTATGCTGAAAACCCAAATTTGCACTTTTTTGGGTGCCATATGGGTCCAATTACCCGTTAACTCACAGGGAAAGCGGTTGGATCCGATGTTGCATTAAGGTGTGCAATATGTGAGCTAAGATTTTTTTTCCTCGTGGCATTTGCTTGGTAGCATTTAAATTTCCTGTCAATCATGAGACAAGCAAGTTATTTTCACCGTGCCATCGAGACCAAACTGGCATGAAGAAAACTTCACAAAAGGCACGAAAAATGCACCTTTTTGATGGTACAACATGATTATCCTGATCTTCTGTTTTGTTGTGCTTCCTATTGATTCTTTTTCTGCCTTTTTATTCCAGAACAAAGTTCTCGCTTTGATGCTTGTCTTTGATAAAGTTATGAAGCTGTGCCAGAGATTTGAAATCTGTCAGGAGGCTTCTCTCTTCACAAGAACAAGTCCCAAACGATGGCCCCCATATTCTTTAAAAAAAGCCACATGCCTCTCAATCAGCAAATATTATTCCATGAGGCTCTGACTTTGTCATGTTTTTCATCTCTTGCTGCTGTCTGAATCTTGCTGAAATATTAACTGGGTTCCTTGCAGATGACATGAGATCCAGCGCCTGCTCGCTCGTCGCTATTAATATTTATTCCAAGGGGACTCAAAAAGAGCTGATGCCACCCAGGCTCCTGCGCCCGCCTGGTTGAGCCACTCCTGAGCACGTGAAGGCTTTCCCAAGCAGCCATCCCTGCCTCATTCGGCTTTAATTAGCGTTGCACAGGGAGGAAATATCACGGAGGTTTGGCTCTTATGAGTCAAGAGATTCATGCTGCTGAACTACTACTAGCATAAAAATCACTCAGACAGGGAGTAGCACCGTGATCTGAGCCTTTGCTTTGAGGCTGTTTCCTACTGATCCTCTTCTCAACAGTTGTTCCCCAGTTCACACAATCTGCTTTACCTCTGCCCAAGGGGAGAGGACCCGACAACGCGCAACTCCTCCACCTGGACTCTGCGTGTTGAAGCAGATTTGTGTCCTCCTTGGCCAGACGTCCACCTTTTTCAAGTACCACGGCCACCCAGCTTTATGTAATGAGGATCTGCAAAGGTTTTGTTCGAAAGTGTTTGTTTGAAACATTCTCATAGCAGCAAACACCTAAAACCATCTCTTCAGAACTATTGCTGCCTCCTCTGGTGTTGTAATGAAGCTGAAGCTGAAGACTGTATCTTAATTGCAGTTGAAAAAAGCCTGAATTAAATCAGAACTGGTTCCAACCCTGGAGGTGCTCAAGGCCAGGC
>NW_009929127.1:0-353 GCF_000696875.1 Nestor notabilis
TGCGCCGCGGCTCAGAGCCCACAGACAAGGGCTCTCTGTGTGCCGCCGGCTGCGGGGCCCTGGCCGCTGCAGCGCCTGACACCAGCCGCCTCCCTGGGGGTCCCTCGTCCTTTGTGTCCTTTGACATCATCCTCTCGCCAGGGAAGAGTGGAAGAGATGAGGTTCACGCTGCGCCTCTGCATCGCTGCAGATGACAGCGTGCGCCTGGGTTAAACCCCTGCCCGGGACATCTTCCCCTTCCCTGGCATGTTTGTATTTGGGTCTCCAGGGTCAGACCTGCCCAACACTTGGCGTGCGGGAGCATCCTGCGTGTTTCTGAGCCCCTGCATGCTCAGTGGCAGCAAATGCAGCAT